>NC_056751.1:318758595-318898595 GCF_019279795.1 Protopterus annectens
TCGCTAATACGTGGTCGATGTTCTGAACAGAGATTGCAGTACAGTGCGGATTGAGAAATTTATCCTTTTCCTCACTGTAGTGCAATCTGGGAGTTGGAATATATAATTTGCAGGGTGTATGGGGGCGTGCAGCCCACCCATGGGGGGGTGCAGAGGGATTTGTCCCCCTACAAAAACGTGAAGTTCAGTGTTGTGCAGCATGTTCGTACAGAACTTAACTTCCTGCTGTAAAAGCTGCAGGGGAAACAGTATGTCAAATAATGCCGAGTTCAAATACTCATCATGACATTAGACATACTGACTTACTTTGCGGTCATTGGTGTTGTGAGTCATTCATATGACTGGATTTTGTTGTGTAATTCACGATTTTTAAACTATGCACACACACGCGCGCACACACACACACACACACACACACACACATACATGCAAGTATATTAGTATATTATGAAAAATTATATGGACTTATAGTGAATTACAAAATATTGCAGCAAACCCATCGATTATCTAAACTATCAAAAATCACAATCTCCCTTAAAAATATCACAGATGGAAACAAACAGTATCCTTTTGTGACTGATAAAAATGAAAAAAAAAAAGAAAAAAAACAGACCACTAACTTCCAGGCAGACTTTATGTGTATAGTGGTACTGTTAAGGAAAGGATATCAATACCCCTGCACCACCTTACGGATATGTGCTACCCCTACCCCTCTCCCTATTGCCATACTACACATTAGGTCCACACATACACGTGTGTGTGCACTCACACAGACAAACAGAAACACACAGATGAGCATAAAAATTACATTTAATCTATCCGCTTTCTTATTCTGTATTGTAGGCCTAGCTCTCAAAGACACGTGGGTGCATATACACACACACACTCACACACACACACACACACACACACACACACACACACACACACACACACACACACACACACACACACACACACACAGACAAACACACACATACACACACACAAACACTCAGCCTTAATGCCACACACATGCACACTCAGCCTTAATTCCAAACTCTCACTTAATAAAAGTATAGGCCTTCTGCCTCACTCATGATTAATTCAATAAAAAATATCCAGCCACTCCTTCACTCAACATACCTGGTAATCATCCAGGTGGGAACTCAACATTTTTATTCAATGACTACAATCAATAATCACTGGTATGGTACTCATATCCATACATGTTTGTGAATATATGTATATGGATAGATATAGATATATATTTGTGCATATATATATAAATATTTATATAGATATATACACACCACGTATAACTGCAGGGGTGAGGGGGATACAGTTCCCCATGAGGGGGTGAAGGATAGTCTTACTCCTCTGCAAAACCTTAAATTGTGTTACTTTCAATGCCATGATATTTCTACAAACAATTTCGGACTCAGTATTTTAAAATTTTCAGTTAATTAGAACATAATCACATATGTGTGTGTCTCTATGTCTGTGTGTAACCATGTCACCCAGGTCATACTAAACTGCAGAAATGATTGCATGATTTTTAGAAATCATTAGGTCAAAGCTGGCTGCAGAGAACAACCCCCTCCCTGCACCAGCTTACTCGTGTGCTTTTTTATTTAAGACTAAAAATCTTCTGCTTATTTTTACATCATCTTAATATGTAACATTCATTTATAGTTCATTCTTTTTGAGATTTCAGAAATGAAGTGCTTTGTATATTTCATACCACTAAATGAGCCTCTGGCAAAATTGTAATTAAAATGTGTATATTTTCACAAAGCAATCAAGTTGAATAGAATTTCATCACAACTATCAATGTATTCAATCAACACTTCCCAGCAAAATAACACTCTACACCTTTCACATCTTTGATGAAATTAATGAGATTTTAAAATTAAATGTTAACTGCTTATAAAGACATATATATTACTGTTCAGAGAGACAGAGGTACAATATGCTGTAACCTTTTTTAAAACAGAAGTAGTAGAGAAAACTGAGGCGGAGTAAACTTTCAAAGTTAGTTATGACATGCCCCTTAATACCATGTGCATACTGCACTTACATCTTAAGCTGTAACAGTGTTCTGTAAAAAGGAGGTTCATTTTACTTTCCTTGGATATTAATAACTTGCTATACAATATTTGCCTCAAACTGAAGGACACAAAGTTGGCTAGTTGGCAGGCAGTAACGCTACAACTGCTGGAAAAAGGATAACAGAATTCTATTATACTGGATTAGGCATGTTTTAGAAAAGATAAGCTGATTGAAACCCATATAAAGTCTGTGGTAGTTGCAGCTATTTGCATTAAATAAATGATGCTACAACTTTTTTAGATAGGGTGCAAACTTAGCAAACTTCTTAACCTTGTTGCTATCAGCCTGGTCAGTCTGGCCCACCTCAGATTACTTCCTAACCTGGCTTCTGTCAGTCTAATCAGTCAGACCCACCTTAGATTACTTCCTAAACTGGCTGCTGTCAGTCTGGTCAGTCTGACTCACCTTAGATTACTTCCTAACCTGGCTGCTGTCAGTCTAGTCAGTCTGACCTACCTTAGATTACTTTATAGCCTTGTTGCTATCAGCCTAATCACTCTGACTCCCTTAGATTACTTCCTAACCTCGCTGCTGTCAGTTAGTCAGTCTGACTCAGTTTAGATTTTATCCTAACCTCGCTATCAGTCTAGTCAGTTTGACCCATTTTAGATTACTTTCTAATCTTGCTATTATTGGTCTAGTGAGTCTGACCCAGTTTAGATTGTTTCCTAATCTCGCTGCTCCCAGTCTAGTTAGTCTGACCCAACTTAAATTACTTCCTAAACTCTCTGCTATCAGTCTGGTCAGTCTGACCTGCCATAGATTACTTCCTAACTACATTGCTATCAGCCTGGTTTATCTGACTCACCTTAGATTACTTCCTAATCTCACTATCAGCCTGGTCAGTCTGACCTGCATTAGATTACTTCCTAACCTCACTGCTATTAGCCTAGTCAGTCTGACCCACCTTAGATTACTTCCTAACCTCACTGCTATCAGCCTGGTCAGACTGACCCACCTTAGATTACTTCCTAACCTGGCTGCTGTCAGTCTAGTCAGTCTGACCTACCTTAGATTACTTCCTAACTACATTGCTATCAGCCTGGTTTGTCTGACTCACCTTAGATTACTTCCTAATCTCACTATCAGCCTGGTCAATCTGACCTGCATTAGATTACTTCCTAACCTCACTGCTATCAGCCTGGTCAGTCTGACCCACCTTAGATTACTTCCTAACCTCACTGCTATCAGCCTGGTCAGTCTGACCCACCTTAGATTACCTCCTAACCTCACTGCTATCAGCCTGGTCAGTCTGACCCACCTTAGATTACTTCCTAACCTTGCTACTATTTGTCCTTTACTATTCAGTCTTTAAACCTTTTCTGCATTTTGCCACTGCTAAGACACATTCCTATTATTTTATATTTTATTTTACTGCTTATTTTAGTTTGTCTATTTCTGCTGTTTGCATTCATCACATCTGATGTTTCATTTAATTCTTGTGACACTTTAGTAGTAGTACCAGTTTATCCTGTTTAATCTATTTTGCTGTTTCTTTCATTACCAGAAATATTACTTTTTATCACATAGTCGTTGTTACTGTATATATTTTCCTATTCTTGTTTTATTGCTGTTTATATGTTTAATCATTCATTGTATTTTGTTCTCTTCCTGGTTACCAAATGTAATAAAATAAAACTAATAATTAACTCATCTGCAAAAAATGAAAGAATCTTTTTGCTAGAATAAATACACTATCTCTCATATGTGGAATAATAAGCATTGTGAATATTCAGAAAAATTTTAGACAGTGAGAGATAGGCCAGTATGTTGCCAACCTCAAACACTTGTTAGGCTTTCTCCTTTTTGTGTGTGTATGTGGGGGGGCAGTATGCATCTACAGATCAGGAAATTAAGAAGAATCAAATCATTTACTTATGACAATCCTGGTATTTGATAACAATGACATGTGTGTGTGTGTGTGTGTGTGTGTGTGTGTGTGTGTGTGTGTATAGATAAATACATATACATATATATATATATATATATATATATATATATATATATATACAAAAGGCAATATTCTGCAGTTATCCAAAATTTTCTGCAGACTTCCAAATGGTGTAACTGTTTCCATTAGCAGCTGTAAAATGAATACCAGGTGCTAGAAGCAGAGGAGCAGACTACTAGAAAGAGGAAATGTGAGTAAACGTTCATCATTATTGTCATATTTATTATGGCAGAAAGCAAGGGCACAGAAGAAAAGAGAAAACATTAAAAAGACTCACCACACATAAGAAAGATGCATTAAAAAACAAGGAATAAATAGCCATAAATATATGTGTGACTGTGTGTGTGTGTGTGTGTGTGTGTGTGTGTGTGTGTGTGTGTGTGTGTGTGTGTGTGTGTGTGTGTGTGTGTGTGTGTGTGTATATATATATATATATATATATATATATATATATAGATTCACTTCATAACACTGAAAACTCAAAACACTGAAAATGAGAAATCTTCATAATATAGAAGACCAAAACACTGAAACTTCAAAACACTGAAAACTCAAAACACTGAAAACACATATTACACCTATACTGAGTTTAAACAACATAAATCATAGCACTTTCCACCAAGTGTAAGCAGGGGGGCAAGCCCCCCTGCACCCTCCATGTGGGGGGCTGTGTCCCCCACATCCCCTGCTACTTAAATATATCAACTCCAAGACTGCACTTAGTGTAGTGAACTTGGTGGTAAGTGCTATGATTTATGTTGTTTAAACTCAGTATATGTATGATATGTGTTTCAGTGTTTTGAGTTTCAGTGCTTTGAGTTTTCAAGATTTTGAAGTTACAATCTTTTGGTTTCAGTGTTTTGAGTTTCAGTGTTTTGAACTTTCAGTGTTATGAAGTGAATCCATATATATATATATATATATATATATATATATATATATATATATATATATATATATATGTAAACAGAGGGAGAGAGAGAGAGAAGGAGGTTGGGAGAGAAGAGAGATCGATAGCTCTGTGTGTGTGTGTGTGTGTGTGTGTGTGTGTGTGTGTGTGTGTGTGTGTGTGTGTGTGTGTGTGTGTGTGTGCGCGTGTGTGTGTTTTAACTAATAATGATAGCCTACAAAAATCCATATGGAGTGATCCATAGGGTAAGGTAGGAGATGTTGTGGTAAAGGTAGCATCTCATGTTGCATCCATCTTGTTCTATTTCAGGAGCTCATTGAGCTCTTTCTATGGTAACCAAATGGACGGTTTTCTTTATTTATCTATTTATAGTTCCATTTTGTAACTAAAGTGGAGCACTGATCCTTGTAGATCATTTCCAGCCTCTGCCTGAGACTGAATGTAAAAAAAAAATACAGTCAAAACACAATGGCAACAAAGTTTAAGGAAAGATAAAGTAAATGAAACTATCGAGCAACATCTGTATTACAAAATAGCATAAAGCCTTCATATTTGACACATATTCTCAACATCTTGCATACATCTCAGTATTACAACATAAAAAATCTCTTACAGCCTCTAATCCGTAATCATTTGGGATGATGATGAACAAAGAATTAATATCTAATGTTACAAACAAAAAAATTGTCATAGTATTCTCTTGCATCCATTGTCACAATTGTGCTAAGAAATCACCCATATCCCATATAAAATGCCTTACTCTACATAAATACTTAGCCAAAACAGATTGTAGATATAAGGATATGGGTCCATCCCCTCCCTGCTCTTGAAAACTTCATTTTTGCACCTGAAAATTATTTTTTATTAATTTATTAATTGGCCTTGCACTTTTATTGGGGCTTGTGTAACATGAGATAACCATTGGCTTCTTTAACTAGGGAATAATATATGAAGAGTTTTACTTTTGCACTGAAGAAGGGTTCTATCCCGAAAGTTTGCTTTGCACATTAAAATGTTACTACTTGCATTTCTAAGCCTGAGTTTTGTTTTCTGAGTTACTATACTTGAGGCTTAGTTTATTGCAATGTATGCTCTGTTTGTTAATCAAGATTATAAGGACCGCAGAAATCTGGTTTAGAACAAACGTGTATAGGAAGTCATGCAGGAAGAATAATGTGCTGCATAGAACTAGTAAGCATCCAGGGTACATATAGAAAAATGAATTAAAAAGTCAATGTATGAGAATGTCTAGGTTGAATAATGATGATGGGAATTTTAATAGTGCACTTACAGAACTGTGTAATGACTTCATCAGCAGGGGCTATTCTATTAAGGAGGTAGATGGTTCTATACAGGAGGTTTATCGCACTAGAATAAGTAGAGCTAGATATTATTTTTCCTCCTACTCTGATTCTAGTGAAGTATCAGCCCCAACCCAGATAGCTAAGTCTAACAACATTGGAGTACTGTTTTCTTTTTCTAGAGATATAAATATAAACCTGATTTGAGACATTGTTAAGAAGAATTGACCGATGCTTACAGCCAAAGATAAGATGAGGCAGGTTGTAGGTGAACGTCCTAGATTCTTCTTTAAGAACAAGAAGTCACTGAAATGGATTCTATGTTATAAGAGTAAACCCACAATTAGGAAGTTGTCGGAGTGCTCTGCTACCTTTCCCTGCAGGTCATGCACTGTTTGCTTTATCCATCCTACTACAGGTAAACTGTATACTCCTTTGCTATATGCCAGTTGTGGCAGCACCAAATTGATATGTGTAGCTACTTGCATGGCTTGTCCATGCTTTTATGTATGGAAGACCAATTGTTCATTAAGGGATTGGATTAGAGAACATTTATTTGATATAAGATTACAAATGTATTGGTGAAGCATGTTAATTTACATGGCACACCATTTCTTTTCATTTTATGGTTTTACAATTGATGCCTAGAGATTTGAGAGTAGGAGATGCTGAGAAAAAAACTGAAGTAGGTGGATGATTTTATTACAAGCTGATAAGGAGTATGGCCTGAATGAAGCTATACCTTTAAAGCCAATATTGAAGGCACATGGTCAGTTTAACTGATATTTTGTTCTCTGTAAACAAATGTTTGAATGGTTATTGTGTATTCATGGCCTGATGAAGCACTAAATGAGCATGAAAGCACTTACTGATTAAAGATTTTATTTGCTTTTAGCTGTGCTGTTTAGTCCTTTCTCATTTTTTCTGTGTCATAAAATCTGACCCAGTAATCAGAGGTGTGGAAGCCTGTAATGATAATCACTTCTTTGACCAGCATGTCTCTCTCATGGTTAGAAAATAATTTCTTCTTGCACAATTTATCCTTCATAATATCTCTTCAAAGCCCAAAGAAGTTATATTCCAACTTTGTTTCTATTTTATTTGGCCAGTCATTGAATGCAATGTCTCTGCATCATATACCTCACTAAGCACCTAAACCACCTCAAGGGACCTAAGTTTTTCCTCACCAAGAAGATCTCAGGTCTTAGTACTCCAAGCTCTCTGGCAGACTTAAAACTCTATTCTTCTGTTCAGTTCCACATAGGATCTTGGCTGGCCTCTTTCTGACCATTTTTGCAATGAATAATCTCCTGTGGCATTGACAGTTAATAAGCAAAGTTAACATTTATATGGAAGGGAACTTGAGTACCTGGAGAAATATGACACATATGAGGGAGAATAAAGGGATGCAAAGGCAGAGATAAAACTAATTTAGAAAATAAAAAAAAGGTCAGTGGTTGGTATAATGGTTGAGGTGTTTACCTTACTGTCACAAAGTACAAGATTTGATTCATACCTTTAAGCGAAACTGTATAGGTTTAAAATGGCCCACAAGGGCAGCTAGCCTAGTACTCACCTATGAACCTATGACACTGAACATTACCTAAGTAGAATCAATGGTAAAGCAAACAAACAATTTAGAGACCTAGCTAAGTACCTGTCTGGTAGGATTTAAGATCAATCTGAATGACTGGATGGTTGTTCACAAATTTTCACCTGCAATATCTGGGGAAAATCTACTTAATGGGTACACTATTAATCTCCCATATACACTGGGGTACACTATTAATCTCCCATATACACTGGGGTACACTATTAATCTCCCATATACACTGGGGTACACTATTAATCTCCCATATACACTGGGTGATATGGATTTAAAAAAGAGCGCTCACAGTATAGTCACCAGCTTGATTACCCATGTCACAGAGAAATGTTAATAAGTATGCCTATCAGGGGAATTTACTTGGCTGTTCATTTCACTTTTGTCGACTATGGTAGCCCATTTAATTGAATGCACTTTGATAACTGGATATAATTTATGGTAAGGATTTGTGACTTCTGTGTAAGTTATATTAGTTTTGGCAGTGCACGAGACCAAGCCAAGCTAGTTGTGTTGATTTGATTCTCTTCTGTTGAATAGGATTATCAAATCATTGCTTCCTGTAAAGCAAGTTACACCAAATCCTTTTTTTTTACTTTCTCCAAATCTTTTTGGTTTTTAATACCATGACAGGAATGGATCCCATTCTTAAGTCAAGGTATTATTAAAGTTCATGAAATTAGTATTGTTTCAGTTTTTGATGTCAGCCAGAAGTGCTCTTCACAGCACCCACAATGTGCCCAGTAATGACTCCTTCTGCAATTTGTACGAAGTTACATGTATCAGTAATATCTAAATACGACTGTAGATTCTTTTTTATAAGACCTGTTGCTCCTGCTACTATTGGAACTGTCTTGAGTATCTTTCTTCCACATCACTCTCATTTCTGCCTGCAAATCCTGATACTTTACGATCTCTGTACGCAAGACACTGTAGTCACTGGGTTTAACGATTTCAATAATCAATGCTACTTTTGTCTTCTTTGCATGGACAACTACATCTGGTTTTCTTGCAGCTATCTTTTACACTGTTGGCAATGGGTGATCCCATGTGATGTAGACTTCATCATTTTCTATAATGCTTTGTGGCTCATGTTTCCAGTGTTTTTCAGCTACTTCAATATTATAATGTTTGCACAATCCCCAGTGCAACAGTCTTGCCACATTATTATGCCTTTCAGTATAGAGTCCTTCTGTCATTAGTATGTCACAGCCAGCAACAAGTTGTGCAACTGTTTCCAATTCTGTTTTACAAAACCTACGTTGTCTGTTTCACCCACATGTTCAATGGACTTTGTAAATGAAGGTGTACATAGTCCACTGTCTTGGGCCACCAATATTAACCTTTCATCTTTTGGTTTGAATTTGCCTTTCTTTAACCACTCCTGCATTTGATCCTGATCAACATGAGGTTCTTCCAGGAGTTTTCTGTACTTGCAACTATTTATATGCATTTTCCACTCCACATTTCTTGCCTTCTCATCTATTCCTTCACCTTATATTCTTTCATTTTTTTTTTTTTTTTGGTACATCCGTTTGCTGCCTGATTTCTATCTACTTCTGGCTTGATTTCTATTCTTGCTTGACGATGATATGCTTTTGCTGGACTAAGAAGGGAAGTCATCTTAGATTTAGTCTCCTCATGTTTCAAAATTTTCACTATATTTGGGTCTTGTGAGGTCAACAGATATGTATGCAGTCCCACGATTGTAGATCTAAACATGTAATCAGTTTCAAGAAGGCCCATACCTCCTTCAGAATGGGGAATATATAATCTTGGTATGCACTGATTTTTATAAATAATTTGATGAGCATGAAGCATCCTTCTTGTTTTCCTGTCTAATCTATCCAACACCTTTTGGGGCTGGTCAGTCACTCCAAAACTGTAAGTTAGGACATGAAGAGCAAATTGGTTTATAGCCTGAACTTTGTTCCTAGATGTCAACACTGTTTTCAAGATTAATTTAATATTCCTTACTGAGTTTTATTCACATTTGTTTATGTTTTATTGTTGATCCTTCATCAATTCCCAAACATTTATACACTCCCTCTTGCTCAAGTTCTTTTATATCACATTCTTGTCCCAAACTGATGTTTTCTTCATGTTGCAGTTTTCCTACTTTAAAAGTTGCTTTTGCACATTTATCAAGACCAAATGACATTCCTATATCATCTGAAAAAGTCTTGACAACTTGCAGTTCCTCCTCTGATGACCTATACAGTTTTAAATCATCGACAAAGAGAAGATGAGAAGTCTTTACACTTTTTTGCTTTGTGGGAGCCAAATTATTGTCATGACCTAATCTGTTAAGCAGACAGCTGAATGGGTGAAGAGCAAGGCAAAAGAGCAGCAGTGGCAGATAGTGCCCCTGAATATCCCCCTTTGAAGTATCCCTGGAATAATAATTTGTCCTTTATCATGGCTTCACTGCAGAATGGTTTGCCACTGTTTCATGGTCACTTTGATGTAGTTTATCAGTATAGGGTGTATCTTATACATTTTTAAGCACTCATTTATCCATGAATGAGGGATACTGTCAAATGCTTTTTTGCAGTCTATCCATGCTTAGATTCATCCCCCTTTTACAGTTCGCCACTATGACTTTATTTAACAAAAATGATCCTTTGCTCCATATGACTTTCTTTTATTATCCTTTTGGTCTATTGCTATAATTGAGTTTTCTTCTAAATGACTATAAACTCTGTTTGCATCAGTTCCACTGTATAGTTTATATATTGCCTGAAGGCAAATTATTGGTCTATAATTTTTAGTGTAGCTTGCAGGTTCACTCCTAAGTAGGATAATTGTTTTTCCTGTTGTTAGCCAGGCTGGTGTTTGCTTAAGGTGTGCATATAAATAGTTCTTATTCATGGCTAAATCTTTGTGCAAAGATGTTAGTACTGTTATCCAGAAGTCAGGCACTGCATCTGGGTCTGGGGGTTTTCCAATTAGAGGCTTTTTCTTAACTTTGCTTCAATCTCTCTGGCCTCTACTTCATTCCATTTCATATCCTGTGCATTTGAACTTCTTATTCTTTCTTTTACTTCTTCTATCCATTTAGCATCTTTGTTATTTTCTATAGGATCTTCATTAATACTTCTCCAAAATGTATCTATTTCTTCTTTTTTTTGGCGGTCTTTCAATTCCTTTTACCTTATTTCCCAATTCTTTATAAAACTTTTTTTGGATCATTAATAAATTGCTTATTTTGTACTTTTACTTTAAATTTAAATGTATCTGTGTATCTTCTAAGGTTTTCTGCCTGTATTGATATTTTTAGTTTATTATTTGCGATAATATATGATAAATCCTGATTAATTTTTATCACGTATATCTCTCTGAGTATTTTCGTTGAGCTGTTCACTCTTCTACATTCTTAAAACAGTGACACTTCTTGTCCTAATTGCTTTATAGTTTCCTCTATTCCATACTTCCATGACGGCATTCAATTTCTCCCCATCTTTTCCCTTACTACCCTGTGTTCTTGTGGTAGGACTCTATCTGTTATTAATTTGACTGCACAGTAATGTATCCTATATACTTCTGTTATATCACATGAATTTCTATGGACAGTCCTAATTACTGTGCTCATTTGCATAGCCGGCCTTAGGCATAGGCCAACTAGGCGGCCACCTAGGGCGCCTCTCTAGCAGGGACACTTTTCCAGGATTTATTTGGTGTAGGTAGACTAGGATGGGGGCACCTGGTGGTGCCGGCAGGGCGCTGTGGAGTCCTTTTGCCTAGGGCACCAGTTGACCTAAGGCCACTCCTGTTCATTTGTTTTATTAAACTTCTAACTTTTTGGGTTTTGTTGACCTTCTGCAGTCTATTTCTTTCATTGAGCTTAATATGTATATCCAGCTCTATTAAATCAAGTAACTCTTCTCTTAAATCATTTTCTTCTAAACTGGGCACATTCTCTGATCACCATTTCCTGCAGGCATTCTATAAAGAATTCCAGAGCTTCTTCCTGTGCCACATTCTCTTCAGTTTCACCCTGTGTCATCCATTGCTGTTCCATATGGGAACTCAGTGGCCTATCACTCCATGGCATTGACTGTTTTAGAGTTACCACAGTTTCCTGTTTTTTTCCCTTGCTGTATAGCTCCGATAAAACCTTTGTACTGCCTTCTTATAGTAGGCTCCAAAGTATCTCCATATATCAACTGATAAGATGCTTACTGCTCTACTGGTTTCTCCTTAATTTGGGTATTCATTGCTCTATCCTGTTGTGTTATCTGAGTTAAATATTCTACTCTAAATCCTTTACTTTGCAGGTAATCCATAACTTCAGTTTCTATTTCTTTAATTTCTCCATTACTAATTCTCTTTTCTACTTTTACTCTTTGTTTTCTTATTTTTTATTGTAAAATTTTCCATATCTGGGTGTCTTTGCCTGTATTTCTCTTCAAATATCTTTGGTGCTACTCTTTTTGCATTGATTAGTTTTGCTTTCTCCTTTGCATAAATATTGCACCATATCAAATCTCTCTTTCTTTCCCATGTCCATATTTCTTCTTCAGATGTCCCATGCTCCTCCTGTTGTTTCTCCTTATTTTGGGGGCTAGTTGTTCCATCATGCTGTGATATGACCTGTGTTAGACTTTCTACTCTGAATCCTTCCTTCACAAATATTCTATAACTTCAGCTTCTATTTTTTAACTTCTACTTGACTAATCTTCTGTTCTACATTACCTCTTTATGATCTTGTTTTTTTTTTTTTTTATTATGAAATGTTCCATATCTGGATGTCTTTGCCTTTATTTCTTTTCGAATATCTTTCTGGCTGCCTTTTTTGTGTTGATTAATTTGGCTTTCTCCTTTGCATAAATATTGCACCATATCAGATCTCTCTTTCTTTCCCACGTCCATATTTCTTTTTTATACACTTCAAACATCTCTAAATTTTGTTCTTTAAATTTTCGCACTTCCTCAGTCACTTCTTTTTCCAAAACTGAACAAGGTGTCTTGGTCTATATAATGTTTTTTACGGATCTGTTATATTAATGAACATACATTTTTATTTGAAGCTTCTGACAGTTTTTCTTTTGGAAGTATTCTTCTTTCATTTAATTTATCTCTTAATCTTTTCATATACCTTTTGTCTGGAAATTCTGGGCTTCTTGCATAATAGTAACAATACATAATTTCTTTCTTATCCTCAATAGTCCATTCTATCATCTGTATGGCTCTTTTTTGGCTTATCAGTTTTTGTGATTTTTGTGGGCTGCTACTTCCTTCAACAACAGGGGGCCCATTCTCCCCCTGGGCCTAAACTAGCCCCATTGTAGGAATATTTCCATGCCTTGAGCATTCTGCACTGTCATTTTTTTCCAGTCCTGGTACCAGTGTGGCTACCAGGATTGGGCACTTTTGTATCCTGGGACTTCTGAACCCAACTATCTTCTTTATTTTTTAACCTACTTCTGTCTATGATTTATACTATATAAAATACAGTCTATATATCAGTGTCTTGTGAAAGACAGGTTCCAACCCGTGAAGGTACTCACCAAGACCTGAGGATGAATTTAGTTCCAGCAATACTTCTCTCCTTTTGCTGATTTTATCATCTCTCCATATGGACCAAATCCTCTGTTAGAAGTGAGAAATGGACAAAAAAGTAAATATCAGTTAATACAGGAAGACGTATGGGTAAGTGAATACAGTGAAAATCACACTTGACCTGCACAACTATGCAAATTGTGTTTATTATCATGTGGCTATGTTATGGCTTAAAAAAGATCAATAGTTCAACTGACCTACTAAGTAAACATATGCATAGATCAATAAACACTTATTCATATCTACTCTGCAATTGTAATGTTTTCTTGCCCTCTCAATGTTCTAACACCCCCAAAATAAAGAAAAAAATACTGCATGAAAACATTGTGATAGACACATAGGAAATATGTCAACTTACATAATGCATCGTTAGTCAGCTGTATGTTTACTAATCTAGACACATCAAATGATGTCTGCATGGTGTTAAATTAAAAAAAGCAGTGGAAATTGGCATTAGTCATTGAAAAATATGGTTATGATTCATTAAGAATTTAATCACTATAGAATGATTTTGTATACTGTTATTAAATTACACTGGAGTGGCAATGCTTTAATCCTATAGTAGATTGACAGAAAAAATGCACAATGTTTAAATATCTTAATTTGCAGAATCCACTTACACCAGTGTAAGCCTTTTTTAAAGCTCAGAACTACAATAAAATCAAGTGAAAGGAATGCAGTCATTACTCGATTTTTGATATGGGAAATCAATATGGTACCAACAGGTGTTACACATATCAATTATTTTCATTTCAACCATCGATATAAACTGCATTCTCTGACTGATGGCATCATTTTAACTGTTTTAAAAATAATGTTGAACAGAATTTTTCCCACAAGTCTTCGGTAGCAACAAGGTTGGCAAGTGAAGGAATCTATATGAATGACTGAAAGGTAAAAGGCAAAAAAACTGACATCCATACAAACTGCTCACACGTATTGAGGCATGGTATCTCAAGGAGCCATATCATGCGATATAGTCTGAAAGATGCCAGTATCTCCGCTTAGCTGCTATGTATGCTGTTATTCATACCACTTGACTATGGTGCATTTATTATAAAAAAAATAATAATTGTCCGACCCAGTCCTCATTTGAGTAAATTCCTACTTCTCCCTTCTTTCATTTACATGGAAATAATTTCAGAGTGGGTAGTGCTTTAAGGTGATAGGTGCAAACTAGCTATGGGCAACCAAATCTGTGAGTATGACTCAGCATACTAAAAAACATCTCCCCAAAAGTGTTAACATAGATGACTGTCCTAAATATGAGCAAGTGAAATCCAGCAGTCAGCATGTCAGCCATCTGGAAACAATTTCTATGAAGTGCAGTGCATTCTCAGAGCAGGATATAAAGGAGTAGGGTAAGTTTTAGACGAATTCTACCTTTCATGTTGACTTTACCTGAGAACTAATTATCCACAGTGAAAGTTCCTATGGATCCTTAATAAGACTTAACATAGTTTTCTTACTGAGTAAGGGCCAGGGGTCTCTATCTGTGCATGACGTTTACCAGATTCGTATAAACCAAGCTAAGGAAGTATAGAGAGACAAACAATTATCAATGAAAATATTCATCTAACTGTCACATACTTAACTTCCACACATTAATTATTTCAAGGAGCATCCTTCCCTAGCAGATACAACAGAACTTCAAAGATTCTCTGCAATATTTTCCACATTATACAAAGTTCAAAGCATGTCAGTCTTTGACTATATAGACAGACCTGAAACACGTATTAAAATAAAGGCTATCACAGAATTTTTAGAAAATTATTAGTATTACGGATAAATTTGGAGCCACATGTTTAAGGCTAGCATTATAAAAGAAACTATGTGCAATATGTTTTTAGCAAACTATGTCCACACAATGTGAACTCCTCTGTTAATGAAATCCAAGACTACTTGCTTTACCTGGACATAGAAAAGAGATCATGACATCATCTCTTTCGCATCACAAGTAATTCTAACCTGTTATGAATATCTGTTGAATCACGGGGAAACCAACAAAAAGCACACATCCATGATTAGACCATAGAATACAGGTAGCAATCAGGAATATGTACTTATGCAACAGTATGTATACCTTTACAATGCTTATGACTTCCATATGATTAATAATAAAAAATTAACCAAGGTAATTAGTACAAATCATGCAACAAACTGTTTACATTACATTCACTACATCCAAAAAATTACCCTTTGTTGGTATATCCATTTCAAGAAGTCTCACAGACACTCTCAATCATCTAATGCATAGTTCCTTGATAAAAGTAAGGGTAGAGTAAAATGTATCAAAGGTACTATTGTTTTAACAAAAGTCATTGTATAACCATAGCACAACTTGAGAAACTATGTTTTAGTGATAGAAACCAGTAAGGAAATAAAAGTAAACAATAAATCATCAGGACAGACCTAAAGTTCACAGCCAACACCTAAATGTGTAGAATAAAAATATGAGATAAATGGAATTCTTTCTTACTACTTCATAGGACAGTACTTAATAGTTTGTAGTTCACATTAGGGGATAGCTGATGGATGACAAAACTCTAGTTATAGCTGAGTCTTTGGGGGTTTCAAAACTGATGCTAAGGAAGACAGTTTTTACAAAGGCAGTGAGGCCTTGACCTTGCTAAGCTTATTCATCAGCTGTACTGGCACATGGAAAATTGCATTATAAAATCTTACAAAAGACTGAAGAAAAGTAAGTGTCACCTGAAGCTATAACATGGTGATTGAGGACCAGTAGAGGTTGACTTCATTTGCATTTATTAAGGAAAGGCAATCAATGACATATATTCCTATATATCAGGAGGGTCACAGCCATGCCTGAAGCATAGGGAACCAGAATACAGATGGAAGGTTGCCCTGATTGCACAAGGTGACTCATTTTGTGCTTTGTTGTAAGCCCATTAAAGTCTGCCACTTTTGGTAAAGCCTTCTGCTTCTGATTCTGTGAGCCAAATGCTGCGTGATCCTAGCACCAGCTAAATGAGAAGATTCTTTGTCCCTAATGAAATCCAAATAACTTCCTCACCTTAAAGTTATTGCATCTAGATTTATACTCAGATTACTTGACCTATAAACACTTTATGTAACTATGTTGCATTTATGAATAGTATAGATATTTCATATTCCGCTTACCTTGAATGTCTTACTCAAATAGTGTCCCCTTAAAAAAGGTTTTAAACATTTCCGATAGTTACATTGACATGTCCCTGTCCTGATGAGAGTCATTGTCAATGAACGTGTTTGGCATCAAAATCTCTAAAAATCTGTCTTTTGCAAATGGAACATATTCATCCTCCATACCTAGGCAGAGATAATTCTTGGAGTGGCCAAAGAGCCAAATGCAGACCTGCAATCAGTGTAAACAGAGACTTGTGTGTGTGTCATGAAAGATCCAGGAAGAAGCAGGTCAAACAGAAATGTATCAAGCATATTTCAAAGCAGATGCTATGCTGAGATTTAATCATATAGTCAGTGGTACAAAAGAGATCTTCTGTGTATAGACTAATAAGGAGAGATGACATCAGTAATGCACAAAAGTATCAATACGCATAGCCTTTAATATGGTAGTATGTCCATGGTGGCTCAGTATGACTTGGATAGTCTGACAGACTATCAGTAGTTACAATAGATATAAAAGCAAACTGGGTGAAACTCCACATTTTGTGATGTCTAGGAGTCTGATGGAAAGAGTTATTGCAGAAGAAGTGTATAGTTACAAGTTATAAAGGCATGGTAAATATGGGCATTGTAAACAACGTTCTTTATACGATGCAGAAGACACCTATCAAGCCGGATATGTTTAGTCAAAATTCAAGAACATTTCTTTGGGATTCCATATTTGTGGAATATATAGTCATTTGCAAAAACTGTCCTACTGTTTATATAGGTAAGACAAATAGGTAAATGAAGAACAGCTATTTATTAGTACCATTTGCTCATTAGAAATCATTTGGATACTAATACACTGTTTAAACATTGTGAGTTGAGTTATTTCCTGTTCACTCTAATAGTTTATGTTGGAACAGATCCCAGAGGAAATAGCTTGGAGGATGAATTGGAACTTGAGGAATTCCACTGGCATGTCAAGCAAAGGACTAGTCACTGGCCTGGTATAAATGAAGCCCTGAATGTAAAACCTCTTCTGACTAATAGAAAATTACAGCAATGATTTTAAAAGCATTTAGTTTTAAAATGTCAAGTTTGCTGTGAATTAATCATGGGATATGCACTGTATGTACAGTGTTTGTATGTATAAAAATCAGATTAATAAAGTATTTAGAGGTGACTATATACTCTACATCAGTTTTGCTTTGACCTTACATGGTTTTGCTTAACATCAGTCCATTTTGTTTTTACTGTAAACAAAAAATATTTAAACTTAAAAAATGGGAAATAATTATTTTCTGACTACAAGAAACTCAGATAATCACCAAGCAACACATCTTAAAACAGATGACTAAATTAAATATGCAATACTCAATAATACTTCCAAAAAACAAGTGTGTTACATTATTAATATGCAAGCAACACAAATCATTAAAGTTATACAATCTTAAGAAAGGTTACCATTTAGTCTTCCACATACCATTTGTTATAGGCTGTCTCTATGTAATTGTAATAGAATATAATTCTGTTTTAAACTATATCACTGGTAGCTTACAGACAATTACACAAAAGTATTTTTGCAGTGAATGGTGATGCAGTGTTGCCCCCTAACCTGGATAGGTCAATATTCTCATGTTCTGCTTAGTCTTTGTTTTTTTTTTTTTTGTTCTTGGACTTATTTTTTATGTGCCATAAACCATGACATTAAATGTCACTATATTGTCAAAATGCAAATAAGCTGCTGATAACATATCACATTTCAGCTAAACAATAACAAAATATATTGTCATATCAGTTGGCTTTCAGTTGTAGAATCTGATAACTATTACAAAAGTATTTATTTAGTTATATATGTATGTACTTATTTGCTTATTTATTTTGATGACTTTGAAAGTCCATCTTGGCCTATTTTCAGCATCGGCATGGAGAAAAACAGGAAATATTAGAAATAAAGCAGGCACTGCAAGTCCAAATGAAATGCAATGGAACCACAAAAGAAAGGCACAGTCTTCAAGCAAAAAAGTTTATTCTCTTTTCACACACTCTTGCACCTGGGCTAGAAATACATTGCAATAAATGGAAACATTTTTAATTCAGAATGGGATTTTTCATATCCTATATTTTGTGGGAAATGTGTTTTCTCCTGAATGACAAAGAGACATTCTTACTGCAAATGTTCTCATTTTGGCACACTGAAGATTGAAAGTATATAAAGGCAGAACTAGGTAGATAAGAAGAAACCATCAAAGCACATTTCTTATTACTGAATACGCTATATAAATCATTAGCTGTTCAGTGTAAAAGATTTTTTTTTCTAAAAATCATACAATATTAACTATTAAAATTATGAATTTGCTCATATCAAAAACAAAACTGCAAAAAAGATTATGAATTATTTTCAATGTTTTTTTAAGCAGGCACTCATGAATTCTTTTTCACGTTTTTTTTTTAAGCAGGCACTCATTTCCAGATCCATTATACGTATAATCCTAGTTACAGAAAATACCCTAAAATTGTTAATCTGTCTAATTTACCATTCATTGCAAATTATATCAAAAGAGCTATTGTGAACATAAAAGAAGCATACTTACAAGACCAAATGGTCTTCAGACTGAAACTGCATATGTTTTGTGGATGAATGAATTTCATAGTTAGTTTATCTTAAAAAATGCAAGGCTGACTTTTACCATATTCTCTGAAATTTACAAATTTTACTTGCATAGGGGACACAATAGACCTTTGCTGATTGATTTATATAGTAAACACTGAATATTGAATTACTGTGAAAGTAGTTATTTCTAAATTAATTGAAGGTGAGACAAAGTATCTTAACCAAAAGTGGATGCTAATTAAAGATCTCTAGTCAACATTATATTACTTGGAAGCAAATCAACCACAATTCCAAATCATATGATGCTATCAAAGAATTTGGCATAGCCTAGTAGACATTTTATCCATCATATATATTACAGAGTTATAAGTCTCCAAAACGTTATACATGGGTTATACATACAATATTACAACTCTACATAAAGCAATTTATATTTCAATTAGATTAACTATAATGGAGTAAACCTTTTAAATCATGAAGATAGCAACTTAATGATGTCCCACATAATCTATATTCTTTGTTTTATGTGTAAACCTACTAATAATCTATGTATATTATACACATTTCGGAAATAAAATAAAATCTCATAGCAATGATTTGTTAATACTGTCAAACGGTTACCAGTTAGAAACACTTACTAGAAAAATGTCCTGTGATCTCTTCAAATGTTATAAGGAAATAAAGTCAAATTTCAGAACTTTTTTTTATTTGGATAGCTAGGCAACAGTGAAAAGGTAATATATCTTGGAAAAGGTTGCAGAAATAGTACTAAGTTATTACTTGAGGTAAATGATAAATGCATATGCTCCAACAGACAGACATCCAGTGTTAATCTTTCCAGGAAACTTGAGAAGACTATATAGACAAGTAATATGCTCTAACCAGTCAAAAGATGACTGATTAATTTAATGCAACAAATGAACAGGTCACGCTAGTGATTCTAATAGTTTGATTGCAGATAGTAACGTTATGAGTAAATTAAAAGTAAATAATACATTAAAGAAAGAGAGGATGGTTCATGACTTGGTGATTTCAAATTAAAGTAGAATACCATAATAGAATGATCAATTTACTTAGTAACTAGAAAGGAAAATCTCAGTTGATCATTTTAATGACCTAGTTCAATATAGGCCCAAAGTAAGTTATAGATGCTAGTATGGGTACTCCTCTTAAAGATAACAGGAGCACTTGGAACCAATAAACTACTGCTGACTGGTAATGTGGTTCTGGTTTGTCTTGATAGAAGTCTCTGGGCAGGTGAACCAAGATGTTTATCATGAGGAATATTTCTGAGATGCAAGAGATTCAGGAAAACATCACTATTGTCTCATTTCAACTTCTCTAGTAACTGTTTTGCACTTTGAACTGCACGTTCTGTCAAACAATTTGACTGTGGGTACTCAGGGCTACTTGTAACATGGATAAAGTCCCACTCCATGGTGAATCTTTTGAATTCTTGGCTAGTAAACTGTGTGCTACTGTCAGATATAACTTTGTGCGGACTACCATGGACTGCAAAATGACACTTCCTCTTAGTAATGACAGTACTGGATGCTAGGTTAGAAAGTAGGTCAATCTCAAACCAATTGGAGTAAGAGTCTACTAACACCAAGTAATGTTGACCATTCCATTCGAAAATATCAGTGGC
Organism: Protopterus annectens; assembly: GCF_019279795.1. Lineage (NCBI taxonomy): Eukaryota > Metazoa > Chordata > Ceratodontiformes > Protopteridae > Protopterus > Protopterus annectens. The sequence continues at coordinate 318,779,387 of NC_056751.1, forward strand.
TACTATTGACCAATGTAGTTCAGGAATCTGTTTTAGCTGAAGTGGTTCCTTCTGTTGATGTGGCTTTGTACTACTACATACAGAACAAGATGAAAGTACTCTCTCAATGTCTTGTGACATAGAAAGCCAAAATACTAGTCCTCTCACCCTCCTTTTTGTAGAATCAGTTCCTGGGTGGCCATGATGCAAGACAGTAATATACTCTTGTTGCAAAGACTTTGGAACAATTTCTTTTGAACCTTTCATGATGATACCATTGTCAGACAAAATCTCATCTCTGTAAGGAAAATAAGGTTGCACTTCTTGAGGTAAGCTAGATTGCTGTAATGGCCATCCTTGATTGATAAAGTAGTTGAGCTTCTGTAAAGCAGGATCTGAGGCTGTGTGATTTCTAAGCTAATCAAGACATGTGGAAGAAAAATGTTTCACTTCTATGACTTCATAATCAAGTTGCTCATTCTCATGCTGTTCAGTGGTATTTCTGGGTGATCCAGATAAGGTATCAGCAAGATAAAGAAGTTTGCCTTTTGTGTAGACAAGATTGAAATTGTACTTCTGCAATCTCAATATAATACATTGCAATCTGGCTGGAGCTGTATGCAGAGGCTTTCTCAAAATAGTGACTAGAGGCTGCTGATCTGTTTCAATCTGGATAGGTCTACCATAAACATGGAACTTCGAACGTGCAAATACAATTGCCAAAAGCTCTTTCTCAATCTGAGCATACAGCATTTCTCTTTGGGTTAGAGATCTGGACGTATATACAACAGGTTGACTCTCTTGGAGAATGACTGCACCAAAACCATATTTCAAAGCATCACAGGAAAGAGTAACTGGTTTGTGAACATCATAATATCTTAGAGTTGGTGGACTGGCAATTTTCTGTTTCAGGACATCAAATGCTCTCCGATGTTCTCCCAACCATGACCAGGATACATTGTTACATGTCAGCTCTCTAAGCAGTTCTGCTAGTTGGCTCAAGTCTGGAATGAACTTGCCTAAGTAGTTAACCATGCCAAGAAAATGGTGAAGGGCTTGAGCATTGTCTGGAGCTGGCATCTCGAGAATAGATGTTTGCTTGAAAGGGTCTGGTCGTAAGCCTGAACTGGTAAACAGATAACCAGCATAAGTGACTTCTCGTAACCTGAGCTTGCATTTCTCAGAATTCAGCTTAAGATTCACTTGATATGCTCTTTCCAGAACTTTCTTGAGGTTTCTGTCACCCTCAGCTTCACCATTACCTCCTCCTAGAATATCATCTACTATAATAGCACAAGGATATCCAGAAAAAAATTCCTCCGTTGCATGTTGAAAGAATTCACTGGCAGAATTTATCTCAAATGGCATTCTCAAAAAGCTGTACCTGCCTAAAGGAGTATTTAACATAGTTAGCAGCAAGGATTTTTTGTCTAGCAAAATTTGCCAAAATGAACTCTTTGCATCTAAGACAGAAAAAAACTGTGGCATTTGGCATCAGAGCTGCAACTTCTTTGACTGTATGCATTGGATCATTAGGTCTTTTCAGTGCTTTGTTCAAATCTCATGGATCAATACATACTCTGATATCATCTGAGCTTTTCTTATGAGCAACCACCATGGATGATACCCATTCAGCTGGTTCATCAACTGGACAAATTACACTTTGCTGCACCATTTTATCTAGCTTGGCTTTGACTCTGTTCTGCATAGCTACTTGAACTTCTGGTTTGGCCTGACAACTGGGTTGACATCTGGGTCTAACTTCATGGAGTACGCAACTGGAAGTTTGCCTAATTTGTCTTCAAAAAGATCAATACAGGTAGAGAAAATATACTGAGTAAAATTAGAGTAGTGGTCTTTCAAACTAACATGATGGACTACCTTATTAAATGAAAGCAGTCCCATTTTCAAACTGTCTCTGAGCCCTAATAATGACTGTATGTGCCTTTTGACCATATAAAACAAGTCATACCTTCTCCCAGCAGAGCAACATGAAAGCACCACTGCGCCTTCACAGTCTGACTCTCTTCACCACCATAAGCAATGAGCTTTGCACACTTTGCCAAATCAAGCTTTTCACCAGCAGATACTCTAGCTAATGCTTCTGCAGAGATAACATTGCACTTTGAACCTGTGCCAACTTTAAGCTCTATGGGTTTTCCATTTATCAGAACAGTACAAAATACTTCCTTCTTTGCCCATAAATCTACTGCATTGACTGTTTCAGGAAGCACAGACACACTATCAGCATAAAATGCAGGGTCACGGCTATCTAACTGATCAGCTTGTCTCTTTGAATGTTCCTTTTTTAATAAAAGAATGTGCCCCTTTTGATTTACAAAAACTTTTGAAATGATTCCATTTATTGCATTTGTGACATTGCTGACCAAAAGCTAAAAATGTTTCCTTTTTAGGCTCATGACTTCCACCACAATTACAACAGCTGGCTATAAAACTGGGTGGGGGCCCATTCTTTGACTTTGCAGACTCAGTCTTGTGCTTCCTATGCATCCTCTGGAACTTGCTAGAAAGCTATGGGGTTTCCCTGTGATTGTTTCAGGGTGTACAGTTGCTGCCATGTGCTTGGGCCTGTTTCTTTTAACCACATGCTGCATACTATCAACGTGAGCTTTAGAAGTTAATGGAAGCATGTATCTCTCATTTGTAAGCATATTTGTGTGCTTTTCTGTAAGCTCATGTATCTGATAAATCTCAATGGCCTTATTCAAACTTAAATCACTGTCATGAAGCAAAATCTTTCTCACAGCATAATCTTTAATACCACACACGTCTGTCTTTTAAAAACTCATCCCTTAAGTCACGAAATCTGCACATTTTAGCATTGTTTCTCAAATCAGTTATATATGCTGCAAACGTTTCACCAGGCTTTTGATCCCTTGTATACAATTAGTGCCTTTCCATTGTAACATTTCTTTGGGGGTTACACATTTCTCTAAATTTACATTTCAAGCACTATTTGTCTTCCCTTGATTCAGCTGGTATAACTATATGATGGTTTTCCCCCTCTCCTGCAAAGAGAGCAGGTGCATACACAAACAAACAATCCCTTCCAATAGCTTCTGTACCAGCTAAATTAAGCAGAATAAATGCCTTTGTATGGTCATCTTTATAAGAAAATGCAGCTTGTATGAAAATATTGTACTCTTGCTCAAACACTCTCCAGTTCTCTGCAATATTATTATCAAACACTAGTGGAGCTGGTCTATGAAATCCTTCAGTCATGCCAACAAATTATAGTAAAACACAATGCAATCCTGGCCCATTTGTAATCATATATGAACAAGCTGCTATATGTGACTGTAATTACATTCAAATGCACAATATATTGTGTAAAATACTGTACTTTGCAAAATATGCTTTGAAATAGCTGCATTTTGTGAAATAACTGTACTGTAATACTGCACAAACATATGAACACTTCATACCCTTCAGATAACTCAAACAGCTTTGATTAATGCAAAAAAGTAGTGCTTAGTGAAAACAATACAGTCATTTCCCTTATTTTATTCATTTTATGTGATTCAGACTTCATTTCAAACATTTCCATAGTTATTTCGAATATTTCTATTAATATATCACAATTTTGAATATTTGTGTTACTTAGAAATTTGTTTAGAGTGTTCTGAATGCCTTGTTTCATATTTTGCGAATAAGAAATAGTTTGAGCAAGTTTTAATACCTGAAATTCATTTCTGACATGTTTTGTGAGTTATACATGCAGTAGGGATGATTCACTCCTGTATATTCCTCCAATCTTAACTGAGTGCCTCTCGGTCTCGAAGCTGGGGAATATGGAACCTATTCTGGCACCATGCCACTCGTCCCTCTATAGTATAGGTGACGAAAAGGAGGAATAGTTTGTTTATATGCTTTATTACATAGAAACACATCAGGATGGACAGCAACATTACAAAATATAAACAAACTGATTAACAGACAAACAACACATATATGCTAGCATTTCAACAGCTTACTACAAAATGGCAGTCAGGCTCGCACATGCTCAGTATTTATACACTTGTGCAAGCCCCTAAAAGCTTCTTAAAGCTGTACACACATACTGATCTACACTACCTATCTTTATATTAGAGACCATATCAATACACAAAAAACAGCATAAATATAACCAAGCCCATAACCTACATAAATTTAACAAAGAAATATCCATCTCAAAATTAAAGCACTTTGACTGGAGACCCCTACAAATACTTCCACTTGATGATGCTGTGTTTGTATTCAACTCTGCTTTCCTTAATGACTAGATACCCATGCCCTCACCAGAACTAAATGTAATAGAGCTAATATAGCTCCCGGCTGACCAAACAAGCTAAATACTTAATGAAAGAATGACACAAAACTTGGAAAAACTGAAAAAAAATAATCTTCCAACTCAGACCTCCTTAACTTTAGACTCAGAAACCTATCAAAATAAAAAATTAAACAAGATAAGAAAATTGACTACATGAACCTCCAGAATAATAACCAAAATAAACCAAAAATTCTGGTCAGCCTTAAACAAATTTCTACAACCAGGACAGACCACGCAATCATGCCCTCCCTAGACAACAGCACATGGCTACAAAATGTAATGAATATTTCAAACATACAGTAACCTCCCTCTTACAAAACACAGCTACTGCTGCAGCCACAAAACAACAAATGAATAACTGTGCTGATACTATGTTCTTTATCAAACCAGTCCCCACCTCCACCATCAAAAAACTACTAAAACAACTAAAACCTATCACTCCTGCCCCACATAATCTCCTGTCTGAATAATTAAACCTTCTTGCTGATGCTCTGGCACTTCCTGTCTCTACACTGACAAACCATTCCTTGTCCAAAAAATAACTCCATATCTTATGGAAGAAAGCATATATTTTCCCATTGTTCAAAGGAGGGAATTCAGCTGAACTCTCTAACTACAGATCAACTGTCATCTTATCCTTCCCATCAAAGATATTACAAAAATGTATACAATCACAACTTCTAAGGAACATACTCAGTAACAGCCTTCTTTCTCTAACTCAACATGGCTTCTGGCCCAGCAGTAGAACCACTATAGCCCTACTTAACTTTACAAATCTTATAAATCAAAAATAAAGCAAAACTAGTATCTGTTGTTTCCTTGACCTCTCTAAAGCAGTTGACACAGTTTCACATACCTATTATTTTAAAAAGTTAGCCACTCCTGGACTGGACACCCCATCACTCTCCTAGTTAAAAAGTTTCCTTTCCAGCAGATCCTAATCAGTAAAATAGCTAAACTTCTATTCACCCTTTCTCCCCATAACAGTTGATGTCCCTCAAGGTTCCATTCTTGGCCACTGCTCTTTTGTATATTCATGAATGACCTACATACTAGCAGCAAGCATGCCACCATAGTGCAGTATGCTAATGACTCAACTCTAGTATGTTAATGCCAACAACATCAATGGACTAAAACAGTTCACACAAGAATCTCTTACTTCCATAGAAACCTGGCTTAGTAATTCTCAGCTATTCCTGAGTCCAAAACATCTAAATTTATCCTGCTTATTCCTAAACAACATTCTGATGTAAAAACTCTACTTTTCACTAAGCTTGTCTAACCACACAGTGAAAGAATCTGTCTCATACCAAACTTTGAGGTGTTACTATTGATGAAAACCTCATCTGAAATCCACATAAAGGAATCAGGAACAAAAATAAAAACTTGGTGTGCTGTACAAGGCCAAACCTTATCTAACTTCTGCTTCCAGAAAACACCTAGCAGTCACTCTTTTATTTCCCATGCTTCTCTATGCATGCCCTACAGTTATTAACCATCAATCATCTCTACTTCTCCCTACGGTTCAGTGTTAAAAATACAACAGCTAAATTTGCAACTAATATGCATAACAAATCCCACCACTGTCAATCCTTAAAACAGCTGTCTTGGTTTGAGCTCCCTCATTTCCTGCATTTCTTCCAACTTGTACTTGCCCACAAATGTATTAACAAATCCCAAGTGTGCACTGTGATATCCAGTATCCTCATGCTTCACACCCCAAACAGTCCTATATGATCTAAAGAACAATCCCTGCTCCAAATTATCAAACAATTTATTTGGAGACTCATACTCTAAGTACATCTTCATCTTCTTCTTTTGGCTGCTCCCATTAGGGGTCGCCATAGCAGATCAACTGTTTCCATTTCTTCCTGTCCTCTGCATCTTGCTCTGTCACACAAACCACCTGCATGTCCTCTCTCACCACATCCATAAACCTTATCTTAGGCCTTCCTCTTTTCCTGTTACCTGGCAGCTTCATCCTTATCATCTTTCTCCCAATATACTCTGCATCCCTCCTCAGCACATGTCCAAACCAACATAATCGTGCCTCTCTGCCTTTGTCTCCAAATCTTCCAACCTGGACTGACCCACTAATATACTTATTCCTAATCCTGTCCATCCTCGTCACACCCAGTGCAAATCTTAATATCTTCAACTCTGCCACATCAAGCTCTGACTCCTGCCTTTTTGTCAGTGCCACTGTCTCCAACCCATATAACATAGCTGGTCTCACTACCCTCTTGTAGAACTTCCCTTTCACTCTTACTGGTACTCGTCTGTCACAAATCACTCCTGACACTCTTCTCCACCCACTCCATCCTGCCTGTACTCTCTTCTTCACCTCTCTTCCACACTCACCATTACTCTGAACTGTTGATCCCAAGTACTTAAACTCATTCACCTTCACCACCTCTACTCCCTGCATCCTCACCATTCCTCTATCCTTCCTCTCATTCACACACATATATTCTGTCTTAGTCCTGCTGACCTTCATTCCTCTTCACTCTAGAGCATATCTCCACCTCTCCTGGGTCTCCTCCACCTGTTCCCTACTCTCACTACAGATCACAATGTCATCTGCAAACATCATAGTCCATAGGGACTCCTGTCTGATCTCATCTGTCAACCTGTCCATCACTATTGCAAATAAGAAAGGGCTCAGAGCTGATCCTTGATGTAATCCCACCTCCACCTTAAACACATCTGTCACTCCCACCACAGACCTCACTGCTGTCACACTACCCTCGTACATATCCTGTACCACTCTTACATACTTCTCTGACACTCCCGACTTCCTCATACAATACCACAACTCCTCTCTAGGCTCCCTGTCATATGCTTTCTCTAAATCCACAAAGACACAATGCAACTCCTTCTGACCTTCTCTGTACTTCTCCATCAACACTCTCAGAGCAAACATCGCATCTGTAGTGCTCTTTCTCAGCATGAAACCATACTGCTGATCACTAATCATCACCTCCCTTCTTAACCGAGCTTCCACTACTCTTTCCCATAACTTCATGCTGTGACTGATCAGTTTAATCCCTCTGTAGTTACTACAGCTCTGCACATCACAGTTATTCTTAAAAATAGGTACCAAACACTTTTTCTCCATTCCTCAGGCATCCTCTCATTTTCCAAGATTTCATTAAGCAATCTAGTTAAATACTCCACTGCCATTTCACATAAACACCTCCATGCTTCCACAGGTATGTCACTCTAAGTACATCTCCAAAATGTGGAATTCTCTTCCTCTACCTTTAAACTTCAAACAAATAAGTAGCTGTAGCAACTTTAAAACACGACATAAACAATACTTACTGTGTCCTGGTCATGATAGTGCCTCACACCTGGCCAGCTACCTATTTTCTCTGCTATATTTTCCTACCACTATCTTCACTACTATTTCCATATTCCTAACTTTTTCTACTACTCTGCTGTCAACCACTTCTGTTATTTCTTTCTCTACCCTACTCTTCATCGTAAGTATCCAGTTTAGTTATTCACTATTTCTACACATCTCCCTACCAGTGATAATCCTCTGTATATTTCCATATTCCTCAACATATATTTCTTTATCTACTACTACTCCCTCCTCCATATATCCTCCTCTTTATTTATGATATGATGACTAAACTGCATTTTTGATACATTGGCAAAGAATTAATATAATCTTTATTATTTTTTCCTGTACTACATTTGCAGAATGTGTAAAACCTGTATCCGTTCTATCTGTATAATGTGAATATTCCTCTTGTTAAAATTTGTAATTTGACTGAATTGTGTACTTTAAGGAGCTTTTCTCCCTAGGCTTCCACTGAAAAGGGCGCAAAAACCACCAAAGAAAAGTTCAAAATTGGTTTGTAATACCACGAAAGAAAAACTCTACTGCACTTCTGGATAAATATTTAATCCACTCGAAGGTAAAAAGCACAATATACTCTCTCCACAATAATTTTCTCTAGCGCCTCGGCAAACTTGCCTTTACAGAGTAAAAGTTCCACAAACACTGAATACTCACTTTAAATACATTCCAAGAGACACACCTCTACTAACAATTAAGTAATTGCTCCCAATTAATTACAAATTAAATTAAAAAGACAAAATACAACTATTAAAAAAATATTTAAAAGGCATCTATGCAAAAGGCATATATGCCATTATCATAAACTTATACCAAACTTTTCCAAGAACAGTCATGGTTCAGTCCATTTGGACTTAGTGTGTTAAATTTTAGTATAAGACATAATTCCTTCCTCCTTAATATTTGTTTTACATGATATTCACTACAATATACCTCATTATTAACATTATCTAATACTGTGGCTTTTAAATTGTCAGGTTTACTATTATGATACTTATAAAAATGTACTGCTAACGGACTACTTTCTTTCTGATTTTTAATGTCTCTAACATGTTCTTTTAACCTGCAACATAAGGTTCTTTTAGTTTCCAATATAAAATTTGCCACAAGGGCATTCTATACCATAGATAACCTGTTCTGATTTACAATTAAAAGTTCCTCTGGTTTCGAAAACAGTTCCATTAATAAATTTAAACTGTGGAACTATGTACTTGCATATAGTACACTTTCCACATTTTCTAGTACCTTGATGTTTCACTCGTTTATACATTAACATCCTCGGTGTTTTAAATCGACTATGTACTATGAAATCCTGAACATTTCTTCCTCTACTATATGAGAAACTAAGCCCATTAATTTTTAAAAATTCCAATTCCTTTTTAAGAACATTCCAGCTGAACATTACTCGTGTCTTAACTTGTTCAGACAGTACAGAATATGTTGAAACAAAATACACTATATCTTTTGCTTCCTTATTATTACAACTACTACCAATACTACTATTGTTGCAATTATTCTTAACTTTTTTAAGACTATATTTTAGATCCCTCTCAGAATATCCTCTGTTCTTAAATTTATTGTAACTTAACAGATATTCTTTCTCCCTAATGTTGAGGTTATTACATAGTCGCTTCACTCTATTGAATTCAGTGTAATAGATTTAATTACATGTGGTGGATGGTAACTTGTACCATACAACACGAGCCAACCCTGAAACTTCCTATGTAATTGATGTTCTATTAATAAATTGTTATGTCCTTTTAAGGTAATGTCCAAGTATTGTACTGTATTACCCATTTGCAATCCATCAAATTTTATATTCTTATATTTTATACTGAAAAGGGGTCAATTCTAGCACCGAGTTGGCCAATCCTGGTAAAGATATATATATATATATATATATATATATATATATATATATATATACACACACACACACACACACACACACACACACACACACACACACACACACGTACATACACACACTGCAGAGTAACTGACATTATCATCATCATCACCCCCCTTTTTCTCATTTTCTACATGGGGTTGGGGTGTTACATCAACTGTCATCATTGTTCTTTCCACTCTACTACCTTCTTTAATGGTCATGCCTGACTGTCACAGATCTTTTCTCACACTATCCATCCATTTCTTTACTGGACACCCTTGTTTCCTCATGCCTTCTTCCTGTCTCTTTATCTTCTTCACCAGATTGTCTTCTGTTTTCCTATACATGTGACTGAACTACCATAATCTGTTCTCCTTAACTGTCTCTGCAATTGGACGTAATTTGGCTGTTAATGCCAACAACATCAATGGACTAAAACAGTTCACACAAGAATCTCTTACTTCCATAGAAACCTGGCTTAGTAATTCTCAGCTATTCCTGAGTCCAAAACATCTAAATTTATCCTGCTTATTCCTAAACAACATTCCGATGTAAAAGCTCTACTTTTCACTAAGATTGTCTAACCACACAGTAAAAGAACCTGTCTCATACCAAACTTTGAGGTGTTACTATTGATGAAAACCTCATCTGGAATCCACATAAAGGAATCAGGAAAAAAAATAAAAACTTGGTGTGCTGTACAAGGCCAAACCTTATCTAACTTCTGCTTCCAGAAAACACCTAGCAGCCACTCTTTTATTTCCCATGCTTCTCTATGCATCCCCTACAGTTATTAACCCTCAATCCTCTCTACTTCTCCTTACGGTTCAGTGTTAAAAATACAACAGCTAAATTTGCAACTAATATGTATAACAAATCCCACCACTGTCGATCCTTAAAACAGCTGTCTTGGTTTGAGCTCCCTCATTTCCTGCATTTCTCCCAACTTGAACTTGCCCATAAATGTATTAACAAATCCCAAGTGTGCACTGTGATATCCAGTATCCCCATACTTTACACCCCAAACAGTCCTATATGATCTAAAGAACAATCCCTGCTCCAAATTACCAAATCAATTTATTTGGAGACTCATACTCTAAGTACATCTTCTTCTTCTTCTTTCGGCTGCTCCCGTTAGGGGTCGCCACAGCAGATCAACTGTTTCCATTTCTTCCTGTCCTCTGCATTTTACTCTGTCACACCAACCACCTGCATGTCCTCTCTCACCACATCCATAAACCTTATCTTAGGCCTTCCTCTTTTCCTGTTACCTGGCAGCTTCATCCTTAGCATCTTTTTCCCAATATACTCTGCATCCCTCCTCAGCACATGTCCAAACCAACGTAATCGTGCCTCTCTGCCTTTGTCTCCAAACCTTCCAACCTGGGCTGACCCTCTAATATACTTATTCCTAATCCTGTCCATCCTCGTTACACCCAGTGCAAATCTTAACATCTTCAACTCTGCCACATCAAGCTCTGACTCCTGCATTTTTGTCAGTGCCACTGTCTCCAACACATATAACATAGCTGGTCTCTCTACCCTCTTGTAGACCTTCCCTTTCACTCTTACTGGTACTTGTCTGTCACAAATCACTCCTGACACTCTTCTCCACCCACTCCATCATGCCTGTACTCTTTTCTTCACCTCTCTTCTACACTCACCATTACTCTGAACTGTTGATCCCAAGTACTTAAACTCATTCATCTTCACCACCTCTACTCCCTGCATCCTCACCATTCCTCTATCCTCCCTCTCATTCACACACATATACTCTGTCTTAGTCCTGCTGACCTTCATTCCTCTTCACTCTAGAGTATATCTCCACCTCTCCAGGGTCTCCTCCACCTGTTCCCTACTCTCACTACAGATCACAATGTCATCTGCAAACATCATAGTCCATGGGGACTCCTGTCTGATCTCGTCTGTCAACCTGTCCATCACCATTGCAAATAAGAAACGGCTCAGAGCTGATCCTTGATGTAATCCCACCTCCACCTTAAACGCATCCATCACTCCCACCACAGACCTCACTGCTGTCACACTACCCTTGTATATATCCTGTACCACTCTTACATACTTCTCTGACACTCCCAACTTCCTCATACAATACCACAACTCCTCTCTAGGCACCCTGTCATATGCTTTCTCTAAATCCACAAAGACACAATGCAACTCCTTCTGACCTTCTCTGTACTTCCCCATCAACACTCTCAGAGCAAACATCACATCTGTAGTGCTCTTTCTCAGCATGAAACCATACTGCTGATCACTAATCATCACCTCCCTTCTTAACCTAGCTTCCACTACTCTTTCCCATAACTTCATGCTGTGACTGATCAATTTAATCCCTCTGTAGTTACTACAGCTCTGCACATCACCGTTATTCTTAAAAATAGGTACCAAACACTTTTTCTCCATTCCTCAGGCATCCTCTCACTTTCCAAGATTTCATTAAGCAATCTAGTTAAAAACTCCACTGCCATTTCACCTAAACACCTCCATGCTTCCACAGGTATGTCACTCTAAGTACATCTCCAAAATGTGGAATTCTCTTCCTCTACCTTTAAACTTCAAACAAATAAGTTGCTGTAGCAACTTTAAAACACGACATAAACAATACTTACTGTCTCCTGGTCATGATAGTGCCTCACACCTGGCCAGCTACCTATTTTCTCTGCTATATTTTCCTACCACTATCTTCACTACTATTTCCATATTCCTAACTTTTTCTACTACTCTGCTGTCAACCACTTCTGGTATTTCTTTCTCTACCCTATTCTTCATCGTAAGTATCCAGTTTAGTTCTTCATTATTTCTACACATCTCCCTACCAGTGATAATCCTCTATATATTTCCATATTCCTCAACATATATTTCTTTATCTACTACTACTCCCTCCTCCATATATCCTCCTCTTTATTTATGATATGATGACTAAACTGCATTTTTGATACATTGGCAAAGAATTAATATAATCTTTATTATTTTTTCCTGTACTAAATTTGCAAAATGTGTAAAACCTGTATCTCTTCTATCTGTATTATGTGAATATTCCTCTTGTTAAAATTTGTAATTTGACTGAATTGTGTACTTTAAGGAGCTTTTCTCCCTAGGCTTCCACTGAAAAGGGGTCAATTCTAGTGCCCAGTGGGCCAATCCTGGTAAATATATATATATATATATATATATATATATATATATATATATACATACACACACACACACACACACACACACACACACACGTACATACACACACTCTGCAGAGTAACTGACATCATCATCATCATCATCAACCCCCTTTTCTCATTTTCTACACGGGGTTGGGGTGTTACATCAACTGTCATCATCGTTCTTTCCACTCTACTACCTTCTTTAATGGTCATGCCTGACTGTCACAGATCTTCTCTCACGCTATCCATCCATTTCTTTACTGGACACCCTTGTTTCCTCATGCCTTCTTCCTGTCTCTTTATCTTCTTCACCAGATTGTCTTCTGTTTTCCTATACATGTGACTGAACTACCATAATCTGTTCTCCTTAACTGTCTCTGCAATTGGACGTAATTTGGCTTCTGCTCTGATGTCCACATTTCTTTGTCACACAGTGTGCAGCCTACTACCCATCTCAGTCCCTTCATCACCTATAACTTCCTCAGTCTCACTGGCCAGATGTCTGTACTGCACAGCAGTACTGGTCTACAACTGTTTTATAAACATTACTTTTTAGCTTCTTTGTCATTTTCTGTCACACACCACCCCTGGCACTCTGTGACACTTGACCTGGGATAACATTAGTGGGTCCCAGGCAGAATGCAGCATTTGTGTGTGTGTCTAGAGAAGAAAGAGATCACTGTCTTTGTACTCAATGGCAGATTATAATAGGGATCCTTTGGGAAGCCACCAGGTGTCCTTGACTTCTGTGGAGTCCATGGCCAGAAGTATCTATTTATGCCTTTACTGTATGCTAGACTCATTAATGATGGCTTTAAGCTGTCATGCAGTACAATGTTCAAATAATATATAAGTGTTTGTGGACTCACAGATATTGCACATGGTAGCTGTAGTTGATCACATCAGCAGTACTTCCTAGATCATGCATGTTATCCTATGATGACCATAGTGATGTAATTGTCTGGAGGTGGATCTTTTTATTTAGTCCATACTACTTGCAGGAAATAGATTACTTACTTACTTCTTATGTCATGTGACTGCTAGAAGTAGAAGCAAAATCATCCTCTGTCTGCTGATGCAACAGTAAGTTTCTTACTGATGCACCTTTTATTTCTAATATTACAAACAACTGGTTGGCGAGAAATGGTGTGAGTGATTTTGCCTCATATTTTTGGTTTGTTCTTCACAAAATTTCTGTATTTCTGGCAAATTGACGAGAATTACATTCATTAAGTAATGGCCAAAATTTGAGGTTTCATACTTAATATCTTCAAAAAATGTATACATAACCTATTATTTTAACAACTATGGAAGTATATAGGTGCAATGTTTAAAATCTGTTACTGACTTTTGGGACTTTTCTCCCTGCATTGTTTTTTGGTTTGTCTCTGATTCCTGTGCTAAAACATTGAAAGGTGTGGATAGCTAAGGTTTGGATAATGATTCCCTGGCCTGGTCTGTGAAAGATCTTGCCCACAGACAGGGTTATGGAATGGATCCATTGAAAGGACTCCTTCAGTGGATGGTGGAGATTAAATCTGTTCAGGCATTCAGAGGACATGAGAACAGCATAACTCTCCACTGTCTATGACTGTGCAGATTGTTCCTGATTTTCCCCTCATATTTTTAGTCTGTTCTTCATATAATTGTTGTTCTTCTGATAAACTGTTGAAGACTGCAGTCATTAAATATTAATATATATTTAAGTTTCAGACTACATAACCTTTAGAAATGCATGCTAAAGCAAAATATGTTATTCTATAAGTATATAAGAGCAATATTTAAAATTTATCTTGTCTCTCTTTAATTTGGGCTATTTCCCTGATTCTTGCATTAATAGGTTGAGAGGTATGCTAATGCAATTTCTGTGAAGCAGGATGGAAAGCAGTATTTTACTGCAGGGAGTTAATGTTTGGGTGAACTTTGAAGTACATTCTCTGGAATTCAGAAGGGCATAACACATTGCAAAAACTGTTCTGTGCAGGTTTTTGCAATGCATTATGCCAGGGAATTTTAAAAACCACTGGAACATTACAGTGGTATGGAGGCATCATCCTGTAACATGGACTGGTGCTGCTGTCAAAGTTACATGCAAATGCAACAGTCCAGCTGTGGTTAATGATAATTCTCCATGTTCTCCTACAGAAATATCACCAGTATCTGAGAAGTGCTGTAGAGCAATTCAGAGAATAGCTCTACTTTTTTATCTGGGGAAAGAAGCAAAAACGTTGTACATTGTCAAGATAGAGTACATCCAATCAGTTCAATGGAAGGATTGGGTCTGTTAGAAGGACTACAGATAAAGAACACAAAGTGATCTTCACATCTCCATGTGTGTGTGTGTGTGTGTGTGTGTGTGTGTGTGTGTGTGTGTGTGTGTGTGTGTGTGTGTAGGAGCAGGGGCATGTTGCAGCATTCTGGGTGCCTGCTTTTGTGTGGTGCATTGGAAGTTGCTTGGACTGCTAAAAGGAATACTACCATGATTAGTTCTAAAACACAATGATAGTTTAGAGACATGATTATGAGAGGATAATGAGATGTTGAGCAGTGTGGGTTCATCGTGCCTCTAAATCAGAGATTATCACCATTGTACTATTGGATGGTAGTGCATTGCCCAGCCAGAGTTAACAGTAATAATCCTTCTAAATCATGGTGATTATGTGACCATTCTTTTATCACAATCAGATGTTTGAGGAGTACACAGTGACCAAATAGACTATAACTGGCTGAGGATATACATAATTTACTCTCTTGTTTGCTCAATTTAAACAGTCTCAGGCTTTGCAGGACTAGTTTGCACTTGTGTGAAATAAGTTGGAATACTTTATTCTCTGGATGCTGTATGTATGAGACAAAGTTGAAACTGTCAAATATTTCACAGAATGTCCTCGATTTGTCAAATATTTTTGAACTGGTCCTCATACAATTTGTGATTTTCTGGTAAATCATTAAGAATTGCAGTCACTAAATAATGACAGATATTTATGTAACAAACTTCATGTTCTTCAAAAAATACAAATGCAAAAAGTATTCTATCAATTTTCTAAGTATAGAAAGGCAATAGTTTAGATCAATCCCTGATTTTGAGTCTTTGTTCCTCAATATTTCGGCTTTGCCCTGACTCTTGAACTTAAAGGTTGAGGAATATTATTTTTATTACAACCAAATAAGGTGTAGAAAGCAAAATAGCTCTAACTGCTGTGGTACAGGTGGGAGCTGTTTGTAGATGAAAGTAAGCTACCCTCTTACCATTTGTTAAGTTTAAAAAGTCCAGATTTGCAGGACTAGTTTGCATGTGTATGAAATAAGTTGGAATGCCTTTTTTTTCTGGCTATTGTTTGTGTGAAACAAGTTTGAAATACATTACTTTGAGCATAATTATTAATTAATTTATTGTTACCCACTTGAGCAGCTGATGGCCAATAATGGGTCAATAATTGCTGAGTAGAGGCAGTTTCTGTGTATAAGATAACTGACCCTGCTGTCTTGATCAAGTTAAACATCATAATTCTGAGATTGTAAGACTAGTGTGCATTGTGTAAATCAAGTTTAAATACTTTACAGTGACTATTTTGCTATCAAAGCCTGATATTTGAGGTGTTGAAAGTCAAGTTGCTGTAACTGGTATGGGCATTGCCATGTTATAATGATATCAGTTTGAGCTGTCTTTTATGGCTGAAATGTTCTGAAATGTTTTTTTATTAGTAGTATATTTTGTTCCACTCCTTGCTAGAAACATTTTCAATACTTCTCATATTTAAAACAAAAACAATTAAAATAGTCCTGAAAGTGAATACAAAAGAATGTGTACATTCATGTGTGGTTCAAAAAATGCATGGGAGGCCATAGTTTGAAACTGCCCAGGGCCCAGGATATACATATTCCACCATTTCCTGTACTATACAGATTTCCAGCAGAAGTAGAGAGTGTTGTGACCCTAGATAGGAGGCAAGATCCATTCAGCCCTAAGTAGGGTTAAATCCACAGGATGAGATAAACATCAAAGAGGAAACAAAATGAGAGAATGGCTATTTAAGGCTATAACGTTACTAAAGAAAAATCCTTTAAAGAATTGGTGTGAGCCACCCTTCTGAGCGGAAGAGTGGGATATGTAGGTCACTGTGCCTATCTAATAGGAGAGGAGCAGGGCTCCAAAGGTAATTTTTACAAATGTAAAATGAACAAAATGCATTCACTAAGACTAATTTTATTGATAGTGCAGGTCACCTTTTTCTCCACCATTGTGTGATGTTGGAGTTGCTATATCTATCTATATCTATATCTATATATATATATATATATATATATATATATATATTTATAAGTCAGGTATACAGTAGGACTTGATCCCCTGCAAAAAGCATTTCCTTTGATGTTGAGCAAAACTGGTTTGAGCAAATATTTTTTGAATTTTTTACTTTCACTTATATGGATCCAGAAGTCAAAACCATATACCTACAAGACAATGGAAGGGAAGAAGATCCCAGTTCATATGACCTCTAGATAAGTTCTATCTTTAAATGGTTTAGTTGGAGCCCAGCTACTTGGTACAGAGGGCAGGAGCTCTGACTGTGGCCCTGGCTACGGGGTTCATTTAACAGACGTGTCACTGGGGAGCCAGGCAGGAAGGGAGAGGAGTGAAGGGGTGTGAGTATGGATGGGTCCAATGGGGGACAAAGTACTGGTGGAGTCCACTGTTCACACTCAGGAGGAGGCGAAGGTTATCTTGGAGAAATACAACTTGTGAAAGCATGGAGATGCTTCTGCAGATGAACAACTTTGTATGCTCTCTTCTCAGTGATTGTTTGGGGACATATGAAGATTAGGAAGTAAAGTAAAAAATGCTCAAACCACCCCAATATATAATTAAATGATGACTCCTTCCTGTTGACTCTCAACCTGGTGAAGGGAAGGAAAAAAATAATTGGCCAGGAAGAAGATGATCATCAACAGCAAGAGTAAAGAGTAAATAAAAATATTGTGGTGGTCCAGACTCATTTAAGACCTCAGACATAGGATGTTTAAGAGTTATTTCTGAGGAACAAAGAGATTTTTCAGAGCTGTCTGTGAGGGTAACTCTTAATAAATAATGCAAGGAAATAATTCAGGTGGAAAAATATAAACTTAGACCTTTCAGTGTACCCAAAGCCCAAAAAGCAGTTCAAGAGCAGATAAAGAAAATGCTGAAGCTAGAAGTAATCAAAGTGTCTACTACTGACTGGAACAACACACTATACTTGTTCCAAAACTGGGCCATACAACCTGATTTTGTAACAGCTTCAGAAATCATAACAGCATCTCCAAGTTTTATAGCTATCCTATACCCAAGGGTGGATGGGCTGGTGGAACAGCTAAAGAAACACAGAATATTAATTTCCCTGGATATACTAAAGGGTTATGGGCAGATTCCCTTAACTAAAAAGGCTAAGGAAAATACTGTGGTTTCCATGGCAGATGGATTATTTTAGTGTATTGTCCACCCCTTTCATCACCATAGGCTCCATCCACATTTCAGAGCTTAATGGATACTGTGTGTAAGCCCTTTCAGTCTTGCTCTGCAGTCTATATGCACAGTCATCCACTCAAAAACTTGGGCAGGCAGTTATAGATTCACTAAGGCCATGCTTACTGTTAATGCTACCAGTTGCAAGGTTAGTTGACTGTTGTAAATGCCTCATATATGTAAACCAGAGAGAGTTGCTTAAACCCCAAAAGGAAAAAAATAGAGGTGGTAAAGGAGTACCCTGTTTCCCAAACAAAGAGACAGATAAGAGCTTATGAAAAATGATGTGAGAATGTTGCTTTGAAAAGTCTGCAGTACACATGCTGACATTATGCATATTGATCTTCATATGTACTTAACTTTCCATCTAATCTGAAATGCTCTGGTGTATTGACTTGGATGTCATACTCTTCACATAATATATTTTTGCTTTTAAAAATGTCACAAATAGAATATAATGTGTTGTATATTTAGGTAAACTTGGAATCTATCAGATGACAGATTAGAATATTTGTATTTTAACAGAAGCAAAAGATGCAGATCCATTACATCTGACAAATGGGCGGGGGTGTTAATACATTATCTTGTATACTTGTGCTAATTTTTACCCCAACTGGTATCTTTCTGGGTTTATCAAAATTATCAATGCACTCAGAGTTTTTACAATCTCTGAATCTTGACAACATTATTTTAAAAAAGCAATCATTTATCCATTCTTATGTGAATGAAGCATTTATTTAACATCTCAAGCATAACACTTTACAAAGACCTTTTGAAATTCACCTTTTGTGGGTTAGTAGCCAAGTTCTTCTATAGCCAATTATTTATAACTGTTACATTGTCATTTCTGACTAACTGAATAATTTGTGGATAAAAGCATGGCTGCTCTGTGTGTGCACGTATTTGTGTGTGTGCGAGTCTGTCTGGTGCATGAGGGGGAGGGGTTTTGATGATATAGAAACAAGTAATCTTTGGTAATCAGGTTAGTTTTCTGCAATATGGTGGTTATCAAAAAATCATTAAAATCCAAATGTTATGGTGTTATGATATGACAGTGGGAAAGAGACTACTTTAACATTATCTATTCTACTAATGATCTCATTTGAAACATATACTCTATATAGTTCTTTAATAAAGAAATTCAAACTTTTATTGAAATTAATCATACAGGTAACAGCTCAGAGATTTTCATGTAGGACTCTTTAAAAACATACCTTTTTGGCAAAATTACAAGTTGGTATGCACAAAATAGAAACAATAGGACAAAGAACTCATAGATTTACAGGAGAAAATTGATACGTTAAAATTAGATAATCATAAAGGAAATAATAACTTAGAAGAAATATATAGCTTAAACAGTAAATATTTAGAGATTTTACAACATAAAACAATGATAAGTTTAGAAAAGATTAAAATAACTAATATTCCATAAATCCTAAATCCATTTATAAATTGGCTACTAGAACAAAAATGATTGCTAAATCTAATCACATCAAAGAATTATACTCCTCTAGTAGTAAAAAGAATGTTACTGAAATAGAAGATATTCTGGTTGTTTTCAGGTCTTATTTTAATAAGATTAATCAACACAAACCAACAATGGATACACAAGACCTAATTAAAACATTTATTAACAATATATAGAAAATAGACTGTAAGAGGATCAAATAAAAATAACTGACAAGCCTATATCAATTTCTGAACCCAAAATTCAAATTAATAAATTAAAACCAAATAAGGCACCTGGAAATGACAGTATAATACCTGAACTGTACAAAACAATGAGTAAGAATGCTTTGAGTATTTTACTAGTGGTATTTTCAGTAGTTAAAAGGACTTACAAAGGTACCACCATCCTGAGAATACACCCTAATATCCCCAATTTTAAAACCTGACAAGGACTCAACACAATGTTCTTCATATAGACTAATTTCATTATTAAATGTAGATTATAAAATATTCATGGGTTTATAATGAACAGAAATACATATGATAATATCAAGAGAATACTTTCAATAACTGATTATACTAATAATTAAAAAACTAACGTTGGTTAGTCTGGATATCAAGAGTGCATTTGGTTCAGTTAATTGAGAGTGTTTACTATTAGTATTGAAGGAATGTAATTTCTCAAACAATTTCTTACAATTAATCAAACTTCTCTATGAAAACTCCTTTGCATATATTAAGATGGGCTCATATACTTCCCAATCAATCATGATTACTAAAGGTGCTAAACAGCATTGCTTTTTGGTCTCCTTATGGAACCTTTTGCAAATTATATAAGAACAAATAAAAACATCAAAGGCATACTAATAAATAATGATTTAATTGCCAAAATATAATTTGCAGACCGATTGCAATTTTTCTGTTATTGCAGTATTCAAAGCAATAGAAATATTTCAGAAGAAATCAGGACTCAGTTTTAATGAGAGTAACACTAAACTGCTACCTGTTAATTATAATATTAATAAAATATAGACAAGAAATTACATAAATACTTTGTGAAAGATGATAAAATCACTTACTTAGGGATAATCTTGTCAGATAATATTAAAGCTATAACAACTCTTAATTATAATAATAACTTACATTCCATAAAATAAGTTCTTAATAAATGGAATAAATATTTTCACTATGGAAGAGAGACTCTCCTTAATTAAAATGGTCATCCTTCCTAAAATTCTATATATTAATACACTCTTTATCCCTCCCACTCCCAAAAAAATATAAAAGTAAAATTATTTATTTCTGAGATTCATATGGTTTCCTAATAAGCCTAGATTGGCTTTAAACCATCACATTAGACAATGGACATCAGGTGGTATTGGTCTTTCAGATTTAGAATTATATTCCTTATCCTCAATTGTTAAGATAATAATTTATTGCTTAAATAACAATTATAATGCAAAATGGAAAGATATTCAGGGAGTTGTTTGGTTTAAATCCAATAATTTAACAAAATCATATCATAGTAAAATAACTACTAATGAATTTCATTGGTTAGTAAAAGATTATTTTATAGAAAACAAAAACAAACCAGTTAGCTCTTATTATATTAATACAATAATAACCTTTTTTAAAATTTTCATTTTCAGGAACCCTGAATATAAAGCATGGATTTTCTTTGTATTTCCAATTGCCTATACTCAATATAGTACTAATACATTTAATTTAATAACAATGACTACATTTAATGACAAAAAAAAATGTTATACTGGTATCATTTACTAGACAATGGGTAGTTACAAAATGTTGACTATATCATTAGTAAGTATTGAGTTAAGCAAAGATTTGTGGTTAGAAATTCAAAATTGTAGACAATTAGTTGAACATAGCATTAATATAATGCAACCAATAGTTAGAAATGTTTTCCCCACATTCATTGATTTACTCATTATTATATTGCACCAGAATATAATTGGAAAGGGACTTCTATCTAAAATATGTAAGATACTTAAGAAATCAACAGTATGTCACAGAGAAAACTACTGGGATTTTTTAGACTTGTTAATAATAACTCCCCAAGTGAAGATGATAAAAAACTAATACTCCAATCTTCAAAACAAACTACTTCATCACTAAGGTGGAGGATATTCTCTTGGAAGTTCTTACATTGAACCTTTATCACACCACATAAAGTTGAATTGATGTATAATAAAGACATAGAATGCTGGAGATGTAAACTAAATGTTAAAGCTAACTGGCAGCATATGTTTTATGATTGTATAAAACTTAAAACATATTGGAATAATATTAATTCTCTCTTACAGTCTATTTTTAATGATAAATTTATGCCAACCAAATCTCTTACTTCATTTAATAAACATATTCCCACTTGTGTCATGAAAATAAAAATAAAATACCCTCTTTTATGGAGTATCTTAACATTAGCAAGAAAAGTCATCACCAAGAACTGGAAGAATCAGACTACTCCTACTGTGAAGGAATTTGTATACTCGGCAACTGAAGTTTGTCATCTTGAACTTATCACGATCACTACAAGAACATCTAGAATCACCTCTTCATATAATATATGACTGAAATTCAAAGAACTGCTGGATAAACAGACTTTAATAATTAAATAACAACTACTCATCACATTTATTTTTTTCTGTTTAAAAGGCTTTGTTTTATAGTAGACACAATTGTAAATAGTTATTTTAGTTGTTTTTTTTATTATTCTTTCAGATATGTATATCTGTTTTATAATATTTCTACTATCATATATTAATGTTTTGTTATTAAAATTTTCAATTGAGAAAAATTCATTAGAATTTGCCTACAGTGTTCGAATTACTTTGAATCAGCCAGTGATCACATCAGATACTATTACTTACACCATTTGGCAGTCATGTAAATATGTGTCACATTTCTGACTGCCAGTAGGCTGGGTATCATTTTCCTGTAGTTGGGAGTAAAAACAAGGAAAATAGATGGAAGAATATCTTTTCAACTAAACAAGAAATGTAGCTTTTTTGCATTACTTGTCCAGTTAGTCATTTTCTCACAATTAATGTGCTTACTTAAAGCATTGAGTATTACCAGTTCAGTACTGCAGTAAAGTTATTGTGGAACAAAAGCATTGTTTATGGTCTGCATTTCAAGCAGTGCAAGCCTGAATATGATAAGGCAGCCCACAAACTAGAAATGAATGCATGACTAAGAACACTGCATAATCAGTGATATGGGTATTAAAGGGTTAAGGCTTTTAAAAACAGGGCTTACTAAAATAAACTTCAAACAATTTTACAATTTTCTGGTCACCATCAGATTTTAATCCATGTGTTTAATTTATATGATTATTAATCATGTGCTTTTAAAATCTAGTACACATCTGTAGTAATAATTACAGCCAATATTTCACATTCAGCTGTATGCTACATTTTTTCTGAAATATTTTAAGTCTAATTTTCCATCTAATAAAATAAATCTGTAAGTAATTAATTCACAAGTTTTACATACTCGAATATTGCTTGATGCAGTAAGAATACAAATTAAGCTGCAAATAGTTAAAGCTGTTAAGGGAAATAATGTGATTATTTTAGAAAATGGCAAGATTTACGGTGTAGTAGAGATCTAAAGTAATTCCACAAAATGTAGTATTGCATAGTTTGCAGAAATATATGTTTTTCATTAATTTCTGGATAAGTGCATTCTTTAGATTTCCAGTTTGATTCCTGTGTTGTGGAGAGCATCCCATTTATGAAAGCACATGCCAAGCAGTACCTATCACATCTGATGATGAATGCATAACAATTGCCTTCTTGCACAGTCTTCCCTATACATTTTCTGTCTGCATATACTGTCCTGTCAGGGATGTTTGAAAATTCTCACATAATATGTATGATGTTGACTGTATCCTTTTCTGACATTTTGTATCACTGTGTGTTTATGTTCCATCATTTGGTTTCCATGTTCATAGGTTCGTACTATGCTATCAGCCCTAGGGCCTATACAAGCCTAGCCATAACAATAACCTGGACATTTCTCCCACACTATTTACTTCCCTGGACTCTTGTCTAGCAGGGTGACTGACGTGATCCCTGGGGTGAATTTCCTATCTCCCATCCAATCGTCAAGATTCCTTTTGAAGAGGGCCAAGGAGGTGCTCTGCTTGACATGTATGGGCAGTCTATTCCAGAGTATAGGGAGTCGCTGGGTCAGGAACCTATCCCTCCAGCATGTTTTGTTCATTGTGATGACAAGGTTTAGATCCCTGGAGCATGTGGCTCTGAGGGATTGGGATTTCTTTAAGTGGGGCATGTCCAACAGCTTAGGGTTTGACATGGCCTTGTATGTTAAGCAGAGTAGATGATATGCCACAGAGTATAGCTTGAGTTTTTTTTTAGATGGTCAGCATAGGGCATCTGCTTTAGGCATGTGATTCTTTTAGTGAGGTATTTCTGCGGCCTTTCCAGCTGTTGCAGATGTCTTGTGAGGTACATACAAAATGGGGCATTGTACTCTATAATGTGTCTAATGAGGGATGAGGGATGAGTACAGTGGGTCAATGACCTCCTTTTTTCTGAATGAAAAGACCTTAGTGATGAGGTGTGCCACATAGAAGGCTTTCCTGACTGTTCTGGCAATGTAGTTATCGAAGGTGAGACCACTGTCCACCTGTGTCCCTAAGTCTCTCATCACACTTTCGGTGTTTAGTGTACTGCCACCTATGTGGTTATTCATGGGTACATGTTTTTTCCCAAAGGGGATAGCTATACATTTCTTGGCATGAAGCTTAAGCCCATGGCTCTGGCACCAAGCATCTGTTTCTGTAAGGCCTTTTGTAGAATATCCACATCATTTGGGGATTCAATAATGGCTCCCAGTTTGCAGTCATATGCGAACTTTGTTAGCCAGATTCCCTTAGTGCTGGCCTGTACTTCAGAGAAGTAGAGGCCAAACAACAGCGGTCCCAGGACTGAACCCTGAGGTACTTTACTTGTCACTTGTCTGGAGCTGGATTTGGAGTCAGCTACTTTTACAGTCTGGGTTCTGTCAGTAAGCCAGTTGGCAACCCATCGAGTGATGTAGGGATTTATGCCCAGCTTAGTAAGTTTATCTATGATTCCAGAGTGGGGGGTGGTGTCAAAGTCCTTGGCGAGGTCCATATAGACTGTGTGGACCACCTTACTCTTGTCCACAGCTCTGGAGACTGATTCAAGGAAGTCAGTCAGGTTGACCAGACAAGATCGGCCCTTCACGAACCAAAACTGGGTGGGGTCCAGTGTGTGAAGGTTGCCAATGCCCTTGTTTATAAGTTCCATGATAATGCGTTCCATGCCCTTGCAGATCAGACTGATGGGACGGTAGTTCCCGGGATCCAAGGTTGTTCCCGCCTTGTGGAGTGGGATAACTGTAGCTGTGTGCTACTCAGTGGGCATGAAGCCTGAGGTGAGGCTATGATTAAACATGACACTTAGGTGAGGTGCCAGTTCATTTTGTAGCTCATGTAGTACACAGCCCGGGATGTCACCTGGTCCCATGAGTACTGTATTCTTAGCTTTGGAGAGTGCAGTTTCTACCTGTGTGGCTGTGATTACCGTAATTTGGCAATCTTTTGGTATTGAGATGGGCCCTTTAGGGGGTGAGAGGGGGGGTGAAGTTGGCACTAAATCGATCTGCCAGGATATTGGCAATATCCTTGTGATCAGTATATTTAATGCCATTCTGTTGTAGCTCAGAGCATATCTGAGCATTGTCATTTAGATTGTTGACATAACTATAGAATGCCTTGTGTTTGTCTTTGGAATTTTTGGCAATTTTATTTTCATAACTAGCTTTGGAGGATTTTATGAGGGATCTCAGCTTCTTACTGAGGCTGGTAAGGGAGTTTTTTGCATCCTGGGATTTTCCTCTTTTCTGCAACAGTTTCTTTCTTCTGTTGTATAGTTTGTTTATGGCAGGGGACCACCAGATTGGCTTCCTTTTTTTGGAGGAGAGCAACTTGGTTCTATTTGAGATGGCACAAGTCATGCATGAGTTGATTTGCTCGTACAGTGTCTTAGTGTAGGATTCAGCAGTCAAACTTTCAGCTCCCATCTGCATGGGTGTCATGATGTTTGTCACTTCAGACTTGAATAGCATGAAGTTGGCTTTGGAGAAGATTTTTACGGAGGTTTCCTTACTTGGGGGTGAGGGTGGGACGTGGATGTCAAGGGTGATTTGCTTATGGTCAGACCTGACCATTGAGGGGGTGACCACTGGTGTGGAGCATCTATCTCCAGTGTTGGTAATGACCAATTATAGGATATTGGAGCCCCTGGTAGGACAATGGATTAGATGATCTAGGGTGCTGGAATTTATGAATTCCAAGAACCGTTGGGAAAAGGTGTTGGTACCTGAGTAGTTTTCCCAGTTAATGGCAGGATAGTTGAAATCACCCAGCATTAGGGTGTTTGGTTGTATCTTAATATTTTACAGTATGTTTAGAAAGGTGTAGTGAGAATCTTGGGGCATGGTGGGGGATCTGTAGCACGCTACAACTTGGATTGCAGTCTTACCTAGTGTTAGTTGCACCTGGAGAATTTCAGATGCATTGTGTTGGGCAACTAGCCTGGAGGTGTGAATATCCTTGGTGAATATGGACACCCCTCCACCTTTATTGTTTTGGTCTTGGTTTGGTGGCCGAAAAGTGTGGTAAGAGTTGTAGCCTCATATTGCAGGGGTGCTCTCTGGAGCCTTGAACCAGGTCTCAGTTACTGCACAGATATCAATGTTCTCCATGCATTTTGAGGTTTAGACTTCTAGCATTGAGTAGCATTACCTTCAGATTTTGCATGCTTGTATCTGTTACGTTGGTGGTTTTGTCCTTTGAACCTTGCCTAAAAAAGGCACTAAAGGAGCAGCAAGAGCTTTAGTCAGTAACCTGAATCCCAGGGGTGACAGGTGCAGACCATCTCTGGCAAAGTATCGTGGTTTGTCGATCATGTCGTCCCAGGCAGACAGATACTGGATCCCCTTTGAATGACACCAGAAGTGTAGCCAGTTGTTGAACTCAATCATTTTGTCCTTATACTGTGGTATCATTCTGGGCGAAGGCAGGATGCTACTCAGGGCTAGGGTCATACCTGCCTGGGCCACATGATCCAAGAGCTCTTCCATGTCTCTTTTCATGTAGTCCAGGGAGGGATGCCTCACGTAATTTACTCCAACATGGACAATGACAGAGTCGTATTTGTACTTGTTGTGGAGTGACTTGAGTGCATGCATTATGTGGTGGATCCTGGCACCCAACAGGCAGCTGACTGTAATTTTTTCCTTGTTCAGCCTGGTGAGTGGGACATCAGTGTGCCTAACTATAGAGTCACCTATGAATAAAGTGTTGGGAACATTGTCTTGCTTTAGGGGCTGTTGTTGGATGGCACACTGGTGTTGTGAGCTATGTGTCACTTTGGTTGTGACTGGTGTTTGTTTGTATCCCACATATATAGTAAATTGGTAATTTTTGGTATTCTATTAGCATTTATAGTGTGCTGAGGTGGACTGACATGAGCAGATTTCATTGATCCCTCTGTTTGCTGCATGATGCAATGTAAGAACTGACTCATGCTCATTGTAAATAAACTTAAACCAAATGACTATCTATGAGGTATACAAATACTTTGAAAAACTGGAGGCATCTATTTCTAAACCAGTAGCATGTAATGATCCTAATATCTTACCTCCCACCCACACCTATGCAACATCCATATACTGTAAACACAAAACTATATAATATATTATATTATATTATATTATATTATATTATATTATATTATATTATATTATATTATATTATATTATATTATATTATATTACATTAAAAAGTCTCTCCCCAAGCCTCCTAGAAATCCTAATCTAAGCATCACCTTAAGCCATTAAATCTACTCCCTGCATGCTACCCAGCATAAACAGGTCTAAACCAACATACTGTACACACTGACACAACAGTGAACACGACTCCAAAATGGAGTCACACAACCAGCATGCAAAAGCTGTTAAAACAGTAAGACCAAGCTTGTATATCTGGCAATGCCATGGTCTTAGGTGACTCCATAGGTTGACAAACAGATTTATTTACTTACGTATTTATTTAACATTTGTTGACTGAGAAAGTCTGACTGGAACATAGTCTATTTTCAGCAGAGGTCTGGGGGGAAATCCTCCACACACATGTCTTTGTAATGTGGGAGGAAACTGGAGTACCCAGAGAAAACCCACATGAATGCAGGGAGGACATGTAGACTCCGCACAGAAGGTGCCCCAGATGAGAATCGAACTGGAGAACCTTTTGCTGTAAGGTGACAACCTTAACCGCTGCACCACTTGCCAGGCTGTGCAAAGACAGAAAGGCAGTTTGCTGTCCCTCAGATGCCAGGATCCACAGTGTCAGTAATGCCCTCAATTCCCTTCACTTCAGGTACACATATGATCTGATCATTGCATATATGGGCTTGAATGACTTGAGATGCACCTCCCTGGATCATATGAAGAAAGACATGATAGACCACTCAGAATATGCATCTCAATTAGGTGTGAAACTAGTTGTGAGTCGTATCCTACCAATGCCCAGAATGATGCCTCAGTACAAACAAAAGATAATTCACCTTAATTTTTGGCTCAACTACTGGTGTAATTCTAAGGGGATACAATACATATCTGCATGACAGGAGATGATTAACAACCACAGCTGCTTTACTCGGGATGGCCTGCATCTCTCTCATCATGGTTCATGGCTTTTGTACATTGGTCAAAACTTTTTCTTCCCAATAGTGCCTTTTTTCCTATGCAGTCAATCAAAATCAAAACAATATGAAGATGACACTGCTCAATGCTAGAAGCCTTAACAAAACATTGCACTCTTTATATCCTACCCCTGGAAAATACAGACATTTGCATAGTTACTGAAACATGGTTACAAAATAGCAAAAACATCCATGCAATGCAGGGACTTAATGCCGTCCATTCCTTCAGACCCAGTACTGAAATGGAAGGTGTAGCCAGAGGGTGTGTATCTCTGTCCCTAAAAAAAATAACATATCCAGACATAATGAAGGACAATAACCTTGAATGTCTCCCTATCCTCCTCACAATAAACAAAACCCATTTCTATATTGTCTCTAACTACCATACATCTTCCATGACCCCAGTGAACCACAAGGCATATCTAAATAGACTGATTTCCATCACTATACAGCACAACTCTGTTTTCTTGGGTGATAGTAATTACTCCCTACATTAATTAGTGGGGCCTATACTACCACAAATAAGTATGCACAAAGATTCCTGTACTTCATTAATGACAACTCCTTAAACCAACTAGTCCAATTCACAAATAAGAGGCTCAAAAATATTAGACCTAGTTCTCACCATCCTTAGTTCACACCTACAGTCACAGTTATATTAAATGCAAGACCTTCTAACCCCTCCATCTTAAGAAACTATTCCAAGGCAAATCTACTCCAACCAAATGATTCCCTGATGAAATTCATATGTTCTCACCACCCAGTGACCTAGTCATTACACATAGTCTTATTTACAGATACGTTTTATGCCCATTTTGGGCTTGCAGTGAGGTCTTGGTCCCAATAAGACATGAATACAGTGCAAAATTTAAAAACAAAGCCACTTGGTGGAACCCCAGTATTAACAAGCTATACAATAAGAGGAAGAAACTTGTATTCTGTAAAATTAAAATTAACCCCTTATCAACTAGAGAAAACTCAGAAAAATCAAATTGAGAACTGCTACCCACAGAAACTATAACCATAAATCCTTTTTCAGCTATGTTAGGAACCTCAGAAGTAATAATCAACAATGATCTTAATTAGTACAAAATAACACCTCATAATTATCCCCAGTGGACATAGCCAATAAGTGGAGAACTTCAGCTCAAACCTTGCTTCTCTATCTTTGCCTAATTAACCATAGGACATTAGTATGCCTATGGCATCCACCTGATCATCTCTGAGCAAGTCCTGAGTGCTCTCTCAAAGGCTAAAAATACTAGCTTCATGTGCCCAGATAAAGTGCCCAAAGTATGGAGAACTGCTGCTGTAGTCATTCCACTCTACAAAGGGAGACCCACTACTGATCTAGGAAACTATAGATCCATAAGCCTCACCAGCCTTATTTCTAGGGCAATGGTGAAAATCAGTATGGAACTAATTAACAAAAACATAGGCAGTCTGCAAACCCTGAATCCTAACCAGTTAGAGTTTGTTAAAGACAGATCCTGTCTCCTAATTTGTTGAACTTTTTTGAGCAAGTCACTGAGGCACTGGACTCAGGCAAATTGGTTCATACTGTATGCTTGGACTTATTAAAACAAAACACTATCTAAATAATGCTTTTAATTTTAGTAAGCTGGAGATGGTGAGTTACAATTGAATTTATTATTAATGTAAAATTTGTTCCCAAGAACATCAAAAATAAAAATTAAATCCTTTAATCCAAAATGCATCAATTTGAGAAATTTCCGTGAGAAATTTATTCCTATAAAATATTTTCAGAAATTAATATCATTCAGTATTACCATGAAGGCCTTACATCTTACGTATTATCATTTCTTCTTTAAAAAGTACCTCATTCTTCATTATGTTAATATGTGAACAAAATATAAATATATCCCAAGATGAGAAGGGTCTTTTTTTCTCTTAAGATGTAACTCCTGTAAAAGTTCATAATAAAATCTAGGGGCGGCAAGAAGAAACATGTTTGTTAATAAATCACATTCCTCTATAAAATCACAGTCTAAAGTGACATCCTGGCTGCCCTGACTAATTATCCCTTTACTACTCCCCCATGCATTTCAACCGAAATAACAATATGTATTCCTTGATTCCTTATCCATAACACAGGATTATCATAACAGTACCAACCGAAGGTAAACAACATTTCCTCTAAAAAGATATTTGCTAAAGAAAAAGAAAATTATTTTCCCAAAATTTTCCATCCAGAAAAAGAAGTACACTAACATCAAACACCACGTAAACTTCAGATGAAAATCAATAATTATTTTCCCACCAAAATACACCCAGAAAAAACCCCTCCAACAAATAAAACACCTATATTCAGAAGAACCCACCATGCCTTAATTCATCAGAAGAAAGAAATTATCCAACCTAAACAATTTGAAAAGGTATAAAGAATTTAAGTTGATTTGTCAATGATTCTTGCCTTCATTCATGTTAATACACCTCACCTAAATCACAACCTAATATTCCTGTCAATTCTAGGTATCTTAGAAATGGTCTTCAAGATTGGAGAAAATCAATCTTTAGATCATTTCTTTAATAATTGGATGGTCCATCAAATTTTAATGGAATTTAACATCATATCATTTTCTCTCCAATTCAATTCCTCTTTAAGAATTCATCTCTCTATATTTCTCAGCCAACATCATCCATTGATCTGTCTCATCACATCCTTGATCTATGTTCCTAGGTTCCTTATTTTTAAAGACTTTATTATTATATTCTTGAATTATCCTCATAAGCTGCCATGTACTCATTTTTAAATAAATTATTAACCATATTCCTATTTTAGAAGAATTTCCTTACTAGTTAAATTTATCCAATTACTTATTGAGTTTTATTCATGATTTTATGTAACAAACCTAACATTTTTTCGTATCCAACATTCATTTCTTTAGAGAAATGTTATATGCCCTTTTAAAATGCTAGCAACCTTCAAATCATTGACAAGGCTGGGGTATAAATTGACATGGATCTGTGACTCAAGGTCTTGATCAAACAAACTTAAGTTAAATTAATAACTATTAAAAGTCACTGACATAACTCTATGGGACATCAACTAGTATACATGTATACAATCATCAAAGTCACACCTGATTATGTTAAAATGTCAAAAAAAGTATCGGTATTAAATCATCACTATTTATCAATTTTGGGGTATCTCTATCTATTAGTAGAATCTATAAGAGAATTAGACCTGGTTAACTTAGATGTTTCTTCCTCCTCCTTCTGTTCTTATTGTGACCTTCCGTTCTGATTCTGAGGAATATCATTATTGTTGGGATCTGTTGTTCCCCCCCTTCCGTAAAAAGCAGTCCTGTTGTGTTTATTCTCTTTTGTTGGGTATTTTTATCTTTTTTCTGTTAAAACTATTATTAGGCCATTTCTCTTTTCTCCAACATGTCCTCCTGTTCTATTTCTCAGCATTACATCTGAATTTCTCAACTCACTGATGTTCAGGTAGATTCTACTTACTATCAACATTAAACACTTCATTCATATTATTCTCATTATTCATATTGTTTTATATATTCCCCTTTTACAACACATTTCCATTTCATCATATTAAGCTGTGCCTTTATCATGGGCCCATTTCATCTCGGTTTCCTTTTTTTAAATTGCCTTTTTTTTTCTTGAGAAATTCTTTTTAACAATTAATTACATAGGATTTTAAACCTTTACAAAACATTTTCTTCCAAAAGAAAAAACTGTTTTAATCAAGTTATGTTTATATTTCTATATTGAATTACTTCACTTTATATCAAAACACAAAACCAGTGTCAAGAAAATATTCTAGGAAGTTAAATTTAAATCCATAATTTTTTATCAACAATCAATTATTAATTCTGCCTGAAGAGGCGCCACTGCCTTAAAGGGCCATTGAAATTCTATTAGTTTAATCTTTTTTCATCTGAGCAAACTTTTTTCAAGAGTTTTATTCATTCACACTTTTTTGAAATTTGAACAAATTTTTTAAATCAAACTAGTTTGTTTCGTTACTTTTAAAGTTATCCAGTTGAGCATCAATTGCACTACTAATGTAAAAATTACTTGGTTCCTCAAGATTTCAAATCAACACCTTACTGTAATAGAGTCTGTTAACTGTGGAATAAATAAAACATTATACGCCTAAATGGGACACTCACCCTCACAGTCATTTAAACTTTTCTAAGCCAGTCCAGATCCCAACTGTGTTCTGATTTTATAGAACTGTCATAAACCCTAAGTGTAAAATGCTTTGGATCTGCCTGGACCCTGTGACCCTCGAGTCGAAGCTGTTGATATTGTTCACCATACCATAGTTAACTGTAATCACCTGGTCACTCCCATTCAGCCAGTAGTTCCCACCAGTCTCTCCACCATGGGAGTTCGTGCTCTGCTCATATTGTTGTTTTACTCCCTTCCACTCAGCCAGTATTCTTTTATTAGCATTAAACCCGCCAATCTCTAAATCGCTACTCTCATAATTAGAACTTCCTCCTATTACTGAACACGTACCCTGGCTTATTGCTCCTCTGGCCTCGCGTTGGGTCCAAACCTGTCCTGTTAGCGCGGCATTCCCATACTAGCAATTTCGCTGTGTTACAAAGCTATCTAAGTAGTTAAGATGCTTTCAAATCTAACCAAAGTTCTAGTTACTAGCTCTATCAGGTTTCGCCACTTGCCTCTGCTCCATTAGGTTGTTGGCCACAAATATTCCTCACACCATTTGAAGTAATCAGCTCCCTTTAGCACACAATTGCTAACGCCTCCATTTACCAACAACACACCAACACCATTACTTTCCACCATTACCACCGCCAAAGGCTTGCGCTCAAATTACTACTAACGATTCTCCTCCTAAGGGTGATAAACTCCTGGCTCAAGCTTTCCCCTACTAGCAGCTAGTGCAGTCTCAAAGTTAGAGTTGTTTCTAGATGCGCCTGCAATCGCATTCAATCAATTCACAATTCGATTGAACCATTAGCCATGGCATAAAAACGAAACACAACAAACTATGAATATATCATATATAACAAACAAAAAAAAAAAAAAAAAAACCCAACTGGACACATGAATAAAAATAATGCTTTCGTTTATACACAATAGATAAACTTCATCAGACAAGTTACAAGGGAAATGAAGTACTTAAATAGTACGCTTGGACTTAGGCAAATTCTTTGATAACATTCTACATTCTGACATAACTACTAAGCTAATCAAACTAAATATAAACTCTTATGTCACCTGCAGGATAGCAAACTGACTCACTAACAGCATCGGTGTATTAGTGTTGGAGGCACACTCTCAACCAAGAGTGGTTACTTAAGCAACCCATGTCTGGGTGTGGTTAATGGTAGATTTACCCATGGTTGGTGTGCTTTCGTCACGAGGGTGAAGCCCGAGTGGCCAAACAAAGACAACCGTGGGTAAATCTAGCATTACCCACACCCAGACGTGGGCTATTGCTATTATACAATGACATTATTTAAGAAAAAAAATACTTACTTTTCTTAAATAATGCCTTTGTATAATACCTGTGTGGTGCCCTTCCATGGTTTTCTGCTATCCTGTGGCTTTTTCTGATGTACTGTGCATACGTATGCTTACGCAGTACATCAGAGCTGTGATGAGGAAGCAACGGAGAAATGAAAATCTCTGTTGCTTTTTTAAAACTGTCTCGCTATGTTAAACAAGTTTAACATAGCGAGATATCTTTAAAAAAAAGCAATGAAGAAAGGAAGATCTCTGTTGCTTGTTTTTTAAGATATCTTGCTATGTTAAATGTATAACATAGTGAGATTACAGCAACAGAGATCTTCCGTTCTCCATTGCTACCTAACAGAAACAAAAAAATCAAGACTTATACTAATGGAAAAAGTCTGGGCAACTGGATCTTTTTCCATTAGTATAAGTCAGATTCACAACGGGCATGCTGGTTGGGCTGGCCAATCAGCGTGCACATTTTGCAATACTAATCGGCAGTCATTGTATAAAAGTAGTGTTCCCATGGGTTTTGTACTGAGACCATTCTCCTTTGTTATCTACTTCTCTGACATCAAGACCAACACTAAGACCTGTAGCTGATGACATTTGCTGATGACTACAAACTGAGAACTATCATAAACATCCCAAATGTCCACTAGATTTTCCTGGGGGCTTAACATGCACAAATAATTGGTGCTTAGACCATGGCCTCAAGCCAAATGTCATGAAATGTAGCAATGTGCCCTTTGGGAAACCAAAGCACCCATGATCCTATCACATGTGTAACACCTGCCCTAAAAATCATTAGAGTTTTGAACACTTTCATTAAAAATGAACCAACCTTTGACCACCATGTTACCACTGTTATTAGGAAATGCTTTTATATAGCCAAATTAATCACCAGGAGTATATCTTCTAGATCCAAGGAAGTGATCATCCCTCTCAACTCCTATCATATCAGGCCTTTTATAGAGTACAGTCATACCTCTCAACCTGGAAACATCAAAAATCTGGACAAGGCCCATGAAAAATAGGTAAAAATCTGTATGCTGATTAACGTCTAATTTGCATATATAATTATGTAACCCCAACCACTACAATGGAATTGTGGGATATCAACTTTCAAATACAAACTGAAGAACAGACAATCAAAATATGGCACCAGAGTCCCCCTGCAGCCATTCCAATGTCCCATTACCTGGTGATTTCTCCCCATTTACCATAAACACTAATGTGTGCATACTGCTTTACTTCTACAATGATTATTTGTTTTTTATTTTTTCATTTTGCAGCACAAAAATGCACAAACACTAAGACATCTGCTAAACAAAGCAATACTGTCTCACAATAAAAATAGACTTGGCATTAAAACTTCTCTGCCCCTGAAACTCACATTCATTGAAATAACATTAAACCCACACACCACATCCAAAGAAAATGCATCTGGCCAGTGTTGGATAAAGATTACTTTTGGGCTGTTTTCAAATCATTGGCCCCTTGCACACAAAACAAGAAACATACATGTGTTCTTTTCTTTGTGTTCTTTTCTTTGATACACCTTCCTGACTTTATTAAGTTATATTCCTTGTATAATACAGCACACTTGTTAGACAGAGAGCATTTTAAATGTATTGTTTGAACATTTTTCCAGCAAGCTGTACTGTAAGCAATGAAACAAAATGCATGAGCCAATAATGACAAAACTGCCCAATTCAGGACATTTCCATCATAAAAGTCTACTTCCACATCCACACTATAAATAGAATGACAGTAGTACAAGGCATAGGCATCTTGCACAGCTTCTCACACTTATTTTCAACTTCAGTTTTTTTTGGGGGGGGGTGAAAGACCAAAAACCAGGGACACATTTTAAACATTGTTTGTATAATTTTGGAAAGTTGCTAAAATAAAATGTGTAACCGCCATGCATGTCACTGGTATGTCTTGAACCCAGGACCCTATGCACTACAGTCAGAGCAACATACCACTATGCCAAATCAGCAGTTTCCTGAAAAAAAAGGAAGACTGAAACTTAATGGCTATCATTTAGTGAATTCAGTTCTCACTTCTCACCATAGCTCTCAACCTCTTAGCACAAAAAACCTGGACAAAGCCAATAATGGGGGAATGCAAATTCAGTTCTCACTTCTCACTCACCATAGCTCTCAACTCTTAGCACAAATATTCCTGGACAAACAACAAAGACAATAATGGGGGAATATAAATTCTGTTCACTTCTCACTATAGCTCTCAACTCTTAGCAAAAAAGAATCTGGGCAAAGCTCAGAAATGGTGGTGGCTAGGGACTTTAGGCTCTTTTTACCCTGTACCAAAAGTACAGGGTTTGAGCCTGAATACCTCTAGCCACTGGGTGTATTACATGGGGGCATTTTTGCACCCCCCCCCACACACACACACACACACACACACACACACACACACACACACACACACACACACACACACACACACACACACACACACACACACACACACGTTACTTGAGTCCAATACTTAATTTCCAACGAGAGTCCAATAATCCATGAAATGAGTGCTGTAATCCAAATCTGTACTTTCCCCAAACGAAACAAGTGCTTCTGCCAATAATCCCCTTCACTTTCCTTAGATAAATCCAAAACTTCACTTTCCCCAAAATGAGTGCCGCTGCCAATAATCCACTTCAAAACTGGTGTTTCCCGCCTCTTGCATTTGCTGTTGTTGTTTTTGTTTGTCTTTTTGGCTTTTCCCAGTTAGAGGTCACCACAGCAGAACTCCGGTCTGCTAATGATTGGCAGTAGATTTTTTTATGGTGCCGAGTTACCAGTCTGACGCCCAACCTTCAACGAAGGCATACCCATTCATGTATGTCTTTCACAGGCCATTCGACTGTGGGGAAGACATGCAGACTCCACACAGAAGGCACTCTAGCCATAAATCGAACAGGAGAGCCTCTTGCTGTGAGGCAACAATGCTACTGCTGTACCACCGCAGCTACTGCTGTGCTGTTTGATAAATCCAAAATTTCTGTTCCTGCTCGCATTTGCAGCCAGAAATGATGATGTGAGCTCCTTGAGCTCATTTCTGACTGGCTGATAGCCCTAACGGGGCTGACGCCATCGTGCACTTGATGACGTCAGCTCCAACAGAGCTATATTCAAAAAAATAAATAAACCAAAAGAAAAAAATCAGAAATGAAGGGGTGCCACTCAGGAATTGTGATACCCCTTCATATGGACCCCAAAACTCAGTAAAAAATTAGTAATTTGGTATAGTTGAGAGGTATGAGTATAATGCCCCTATGGAATGTATTTATCTAAGCACATGACCCAGCTTGAAACACCACATCATATCCTTACTAAGCCAATCTAGTGCATGTCCACCTCGAGCCACCCTGACCACCGTAAAGTACTTTCACTTTATTCTATGTCTTACCAACTTTTGAGAAAAGACGTCTGCCTAGCCTACAGAATCTCAAAGGATCTAGTCTTATGCAACCTCCTACACATCCAAAAAACTAATAACAAACCTAAATACCCATTTAAGAGATCTGAACGTCTACTGTAACATAAACAGAACCTGCTAGCATGATGTACATCTATCAAAGAGAATATCTCTTTAATGGATTAGACTTCCACGTGGATTTAAAGAATGGTAGTTCCCTGACCCTTTTTAAGCTGAATGAATGGATAGGCAGTCATAAGTGCACCCTCAGTCTGTCCCTTCAAGTCCTTATGGAAAGGGGATATAAATAAGTCCAAAGTAGTTCCTCCTGTTGGTGATATGGTATTAATTCATGTCTTTGTAAATTCAGTGAGGGATCATGTGAATACACTACAAATGGCCCAGAAGATCAACAGCCTATTATTAACCTATGAACCTATGGACTTTATAACTGTCATGCCTCATGCCATGCACACTCTGTGGCATACTGTGAATTTCCACTACTCTGTATCACCTTCCAATTTTCTAGCTGGAAGCATAGTGAGTTCTTGCTTATGTATATATATTTTATAGACATGGTCTATATACTTGAAACTTCATTTTAAGCCAGAGGTGGCCCCTTGCACATAAGCCGATGGAAAATAAAGCAGAGTTTGCCAATAGTTCTCAGCCATTCCAAGGAGATGTACTATTTAACAAAAACAGCCTTGTCATACGTAGTCTCCCTATTCCTGATTTCTGGAATTGAAGAGTCCTTGGACTGTTGTTATTGTTGTTAGTCTACTTCAAGATTACAGAATATGTAGGCACTGTCATCACCCTTTCAGGGTGCTACCTTTTCCCCACTGTGGAGTTAGTACGTTTATGTAAGACAGTAAGGGGGCAAAGTCCCTGACATGATAAAAATGTATGTAGTTTCATCCTCGGGATCAGACAGTTTATTTCTGATGAGTTAACTTTGTTGAGTTTACAGTCGGTGAACTGTAGTCTATTTCTTACAGGGGTCCCACAATTCAAGTATTTCCAGTGCTGCAATCACAGATCATATTTTTTAACAGGACTGTCCATTCACATCATATATTTCTTAGCTTCTCTATGCATCTTCTTTTTACCAAATATGTCAGTGAAAAGGCATTTTTCAAAACGAATAAAAATGGCACTGCTATTGTTTGTTCTGTTACATGATGCAGTCTATTTTTTGAGCTTGTAAAAGTTCTGGCAAGAAAAATCAGGCATGCCAGTGGATAACCCTGACAAGAAAATGAAGCATGAAGTAAAAATCTGGAAAATATTTTCACAGAAATATAATAATACCTCTTTGTAGAGATGTATAGTTGTTGATTTGTGAATTGAAGTCATACATAGTTGCACATAGTTCTTTCTAGCAGACATGATGCATACAGGTAAAATAAAAGGGGAACAGTTTTCAAAATACTCCCTAGCTACTTGGTAAAAGGGTTTTATGAAATACATCATAGCAACAGTATAGAAATGGGTTTTTGGTTACTATCCAGTTGGATGTTTCAAAGACATGCATCTGGAGCATTTCTCCCCAGGCCTCCGCTTAAAACTGGCTTCTTTCCAAGTCGGACTTTCCAGGTAAACAAATGTTAAATAAATTAAATAAATAAATCAGACACTTTTTGGTCCAACAATCAGCTGGTAGCTGAAATACTTAACTGGCGAAGTCCTACAACAGACACATTAAGTAGGTTGGTTAATGTAATGGTTTAGCAGGCTTTACAAATTAACCTCTCCTTTACAGTCAAATATACAGAGGGCACTACAAGTAGCAAGTGGACACATTTCCCACCTGCAGATTCCCCAAATATTTGTTGTAAAGTGCAGTCTGACTAGAGAACAAGAATGAGGTTTAACAAAAAATCATTGGACATTATCTTGAGGGAATAAAAATGTTACATGGACCTTACCTAAAAGGCAGTTTAAGGGCCGGAAACAATATTAAAGCTTTCATGTGATGGCAGATGTTGGGAGCAGATATGCTTGACAATCCTTATAGGGCATTATGCAAGACAGGTGGACTGGTAATAGGTGAATGATATAAACAAAACTCTGGTATTGAGAGGTTAAAATAATTAATCAACCATTTCTAATAGCAATTCACACACACACACACACACACACACACACACACACACACACACACACACACACACACACACACACATATATATCCATTGAAATTACATTACTTCGAAATATAATTTGGTAGCCCCTTATTCCCGAAAGTGCATTTATTCGAAAATCCACTTTCACGAATAACCATGTAACAATAAAGCAACGAGGGTTGTTGTTCATATTGCAGCACAGTGGGGATAAGAGAATATTCCCTTTTCCACACTGTAGTGCGATCTCAGAGTGAGAATATATAAGTAGCAGGGGTGCGGGGGGCTTGCCCCCCTGCATACATGTGGTTAGTGTTGCCATGAATTTTATGCTTTTTGTGTTCTTTTGCTTTTCAGTTATGTGGTTATTCACGAAAGTGCATTTTCGAATAAATGCACTTTTGGGAATAAGGGGCCTCAAAATTACGGTTGGTTGAAACGTAATTTCATTCAATGAAATGAGACCCATATATATATATATATATATATATATATATATATATATATATATATATATATATATATATATATATATATATTAGACCATTTGTAGGCACAGATTCACATAAGAAATGAGCAAAACATATTTGCAAATACAAGGATATACTAAAAACACATATTTACAGATGCAAGAATATGCTTCAACATTTAGTTCAAGAAGCAGTTTACAAAATTAAAACATGAATAGAAAAATAAAATCATGCTTAGCAGGGCATTTTGGACAAGATGCAGCCATAATGTTATGTTACAGGTGTAGCAGCATATCATTATATAGAGAGTTATGAGGGCATTAGAAGAGGTGTGCGAATAGTTGCAGGAAAAATACCACAGGAGGAAGGCAGAAAACTGGTGACAGTGGCATACAGGGGGAAGAGAAGTAGAAAGAAGAGGAAGTGAGAGAGCTGTGAAGAGAAAGGGAGGTAGGCTGAATGACAGGCAGTACATTGGGGGATATGAAGACAAGAAAAGAAAGAATAACATACGGATACAGGGCTGTGAGAGAGCTGCAGGGTTCGTTTAATGTGATTTGGGTGAGTGCAGCTACAAGTTGTTTGGATGAAGAGGTATTCCTTGAGTTGTTGCCTGAAATATGGCTACCTTTGGCTGTCTCAGGATGTCTCAGACTGACAGAGGAATGTAGTCCCACATTTTAGTTGCTAGGCTGGAGAATGTATAGTCAGTGCAATGAAGTTGAGGTTTTGGAGTTAGTAGGACAGGCTGAGTCTGAGACATACCCATGAGATTATATGTGTGATTTTGAAGATGCCTCAAGAGAAACAACTTTGTAAAGTATGATCCTACTAGGAAGGTGGCTCTCAAATGTATTGGGAGCCATTTAGCTTTGATATGAGTTAGGCAGTATTCTTTAATGGGGAAATTAGTAATGAAACAGCTGATTTTATTAGAGATGGTTTGCAAGGTGGTGGCATTTTTCTTTGAGCCTGCTGCGGTTGTGGTTAGTCCATATTCAAGTTGAGATAAGAATATTCCTTTGCCTGTGGCAGCCTTGGCTGGCTTGAACAGAAAAGGTGATAGCTTGTTTACTCAGAACAGTAGTGTTTTACTCCTGTTGCATATGTTTTGAAATTATAGTTGAAAATTAAGAGATTAGTATAGCCAAATGCCAAGATATTTAAAGGATGTGGTAGTTTCTATGGTGTTATTGTTAACATCTTTAATATTAAGGAGGCTGGGTGCTTTACTGTTTTGGTTGGTTCCAAATAGCACTGATTTTGTTTTTTCAAGATTATGTACAAGTTTCTGGCTTATTAGCTATTAACTGAGGTTTGAAGGTCAGCTTGGAGCTGAGATGAAATAACAGAGTGGACTTTGAGCTGTAGATGACCATCTCATCTGCTTAAAGAATTAGAGGTATTTGAGGATGATCAGATGGCAATTTGTTGATAAATATGAAAAAATGCAGAAGGGCTAAAGTGAACCCTTGGGGAATCTTTTCATAAGAGGAACTATTTCAGAGGTGGTAGTGCTCACTTTCACCTTGAAGAATCTATTGGTGAGGAAATCTACAAACCAAGCTTTTGCATCTTCACTAATACCTGTTCCAGTTAGCTTGTCAAATTTTGAGTGATGGTCAATTACATCACCTAGCATCTCCAAGGAGCAGGTCTTAAACTCCCTCTCCAAGGCCAAAAACATAGCCTCTATGGGACCAAACAACATCCTGGGCTGTGTTCAACATGGGTTAAAACAGGAATTAGCATCACCATTGGGCATGCTTTTTAATCACAGCCTAAGCACTGGCTT
Source organism: Protopterus annectens (assembly GCF_019279795.1). Classification (NCBI taxonomy): domain Eukaryota; kingdom Metazoa; phylum Chordata; order Ceratodontiformes; family Protopteridae; genus Protopterus; species Protopterus annectens. Next base: position 318,821,172 of record NC_056751.1, read on the forward strand.
CATCCCAGCAAAATGAAAAACAGCTACCATCATCCCTTTGCACAAAGGGGGTGCATCCACAGACCCTGGGAACTATAGTCCCATTAGTATGACCACCACTATCTGCAAGGACATGGAATGAAGTATTATGGATGTTATTAACAAAGATATAAGTAATCTCTAAATGCTTGATACCACCCAGTTTGGCTTTGTCAAGGGGAAATCATGCCTGTTTAATGTGATGGAATTCTTTGAGACAGTCATCAAAGCCTTTGAAGAGGGCAAATCTCTGAATATGGCCTAACTAGACTTTTGATACAATCCCCCACTCATGCATCATTGATAAACTCACCCAGCTGGGTATCAACCCATGTATTGACAGGCAGGTTGCAAATTGGCTCACCAATAGAACTAATACAGTCAAAATAGGGGATTCCACCACCTCCAGCAGACGTGTAACCAGTGGTGTTCCACTAGGATCATTCTGGGACACCTACTGTTCGGAATCTACTTCTCCGAAGTACAGGCTAAAACTAAAGAACTGTGGCTGACAAAGTTTGCTGATGACTGTAAACTGGGAGCAAATCATTGAAACCCCTAGCAATGTCAATATCCTGCAAGAAGGTCTTACTCAGACTAATGACTGGTGCCAAAGTCAGGGTCTTAAACTTAATGCAAAAAAAATGCATTATCATCCCCATCAGCAAGAGTGATGTTCCTGCAAACTACCACATCAATAGCAATACCCTAAGCACACAGTTAGTAGTGACAGATCTGGGCACACAGGTTGACAGCAACCTTAACTTTGATCACCATGTCTCCACAGTGGTAAGAAGAGAATTTTATATCGCTCATCTCATAAGTAAGGGCATTGCCTCCAGTAAAAAAGAGACTATAACCCCTTTGTATTCTTCCCTCATCAGCCCACTAATAGAGTACAATGCTCCCTTTAGTATGTTCCTTTCCAAACACCTGCAGCAATTGGAGAAACCACAAAGGTTCCTTTCAAAGAAAATTCAGGGTCTTCAAGATCTGTCTTATGCAGAGAGACTGAAATACTCTGTATCCTACAGACTGCTCAGAGGCAACCTGTGCCTTCCATATAGAGCAATTTCTGACCTAGCTTTAATGGAAATGCTGCATATTCACAAATCAAATGGCACGCAGGTCACTCGCTCAAAGGACCTTAAGCTGGCATGTGACATCAACAAAACTTGCTGGAGAGACAGATTGGACTCAGAGAGGCTGCCCCACCTTTGGAACAAGCTTCCTATTCATGTTAAACAAAGCCTCTCCTTGACCCTATTTAAGCATAATTTGGGTGATCGGATGGGTAAATGGAAATTCCCCTGCGGTTTCCACTTGGGTCCCTCTTGGACAGGTGCTAAAGGTGCTGATTTTAGTGTCTGCTTGAACCAGACACCCTTGGGAACATGGATTGAACTTGGCTAGGCTTGTAAGGGCCTTGGGGTCATTAGACTAGTAACCTCCTATGATCCTATCCTATGACCAAAGGCTTTTGTGAGGTCAATGAAGACAGTTCCCGTCAGGTTAACTTAATACATGTTGGATAGGATGTCATGTCTGAGGGAGTAGAGAGGTGTTATGGTGCTGTGTCCAGGCCAGAATCCATGTTGCTTCCTGGACAGGAGATAGTATTAATATAAATAAGCAGCAATTTGGTTGTAGATAATTTTTCTAGTGTTTTACCTAAACTGAGAATTATTGAGATAGTATGGTATTCCAAAGCAGTAGTTGGCTTGGATAGTTTTGGAATAGGAGCCAGTATGGCTGTTTTCCATATTGAAGGCATAATCTTATTAGTTAAGCAGAGATTGTAAATGTGAGTGAGAGGGTGGGAGACAAAGTCGTTTCAGAGGTGAATGAACCAAGGGGCTAGGTTATCTAAGACTGGGGAAGTACCTATTTGAATTTTGTCTACTTGTGCTTCTGCCTCTTTGGTTCAAATCTTTTTGAAGTGGACTATTAGAATGCAAAGTGGGGGTGGGGAGTTGTAGATTTGTGCTATTGTTGATGTGAGACTGGTTACTGAACTCATTGAGGAAGCTAGCACATGAGAATTTGCTTGTGGTGGTGTTAAAGGGGGTTAGGGGAGTGGAGTTGTGTTGAGATTTTTGACCAGTCAACAGGTTGATTTCTATCCAGTATCTTTTAAGTTTGACTAAAAGTGAGATTTGTTTGTTTTGGTTGTGGTTATTTTTGTGTATATAGATGGCTTGTTGGGCTAGGTTGTGTAGTGAGGTATATTTGGTTCAGGAATCTGCAGAGGGGTTGCATTTCCAGTTGTTCCATTCCTCATCATGTAACTTGAGGAGGCATTGGAATTCATTAGATATCCATTCATGTTTATGAGTTTGAAATAGCCTTTGTACTAAGGGGAAAGGATTTGTTTTGCAGTTATAGTAAAGTATTGGTAAGGTTGTTAGCTGCTTTGTTATCTTTGATGGCAAGTATGCGAGGCCAAGTGGCAAGATCTTTTTTTAAGATTAGTAATATTCTGAATTGTTTGGGGTATGTAGATGATAAGTCAATATTCTAATGTTAGATTTAGCACTGAGAAAGTTATAGGACAGTGATCACTGAAGGAGGGTGCATATATGGTGAGGTTAGATATCATTGTAGGATTATTGATTATTAAAAGATCTAACATGGCATGCATTTTGCTTGGAGAGTTTGGTCTTGTAGCTTCAGAGTTGATTTGGGTAAGATTTAAGGTGGCCAGGAGTTCTGACATATCAATGGCTTTTGGTCCTAAGTAATTAACGTTGAAGTCTCCATGAATGTGTATGTGGCAGTTTTGGGGAGCTTTGGCATATATTTTTTGGTTGATGATATTGAATTTTGGTAGTAGGGTTGGTTATGTCAATAGGTATGCACTAGCTATGACAAGAGGCTTTTGGTTGTTTGTTGGAAATTTAAAACAAAACTAGTTAAGATCTGATGCCAAAGTCGCAGACAAAAACTCATTGCCAAGAAATGTATTATAGTGCTCTTTGGAAAAAATTATCATCCAGAGTAATTATTCCATCAATAAAACACCACTAACCCAATAGTCAAGTATCTGGGGACATATGTAGACAATAATCTGGCCTTTGGCCAACATGCATCCAATGCAGTAAGAAAATAATTCTATGGCACCCAACTTATAAGCAACAGCATGGCATCCAGGTCCAAGGATGTCATAATGCCACTTTATTCAGCCCTTATCAGACCTATCATTGAGTATAATGCCCCCTTCTACATGTACCTGACCAGGAAAATGCAACAGAAAGAGCACCACAAAGGTTTCTTACCAGGAGAATCAAGAGTATAAACACATTGTCTTATACAGATTGCTTAAAGCCCTATTTCTATATTCTATCTCCTACAGGTCACTGAGAGGTGAGCTATGCCTGTCATACTAGGCAGCCTCATATCCAGCTCTGATAGACCTTTTGCACATCAACAAAATGAAGGGCATCAGAACCAATCAATCATTTTTATTTTTCAACACAGAAGTATTAATTTCTAAAAAAAGTTATAAGTACCTGATTACTTTGAACTCTCATCTGAGATTGGCTGCAGGTCTTGGTTCTTTTTTTCTGGTTTTAAGGAAGGTCATCAGGCAGCTTCAGTGCTCAAGAAGCACCAGTTTTCCTTGGCATTTAAAATAGACACACACACACATACACACACACACACACACACACACACGTTATGATAAGCCATAGGAGATTGTTTAATGTCCATTTTGAAGCATTTGATGAAAACCCTTTTACAACTTGTGCCATCAGACAAGTCAGCGTTGTTTCAGATATTCCTTTCCATATTTGTTGAATGACTTAATTGGCAGAATTGGGAGATATTCAACTGCACTTACTTAGAAAAGACAGAGTAAAGATGGAATATGGTTGGATGACATGGGAGCTCTCCATGAAGAAGTGGAAGAAAGGAAATTAAATATAGGGATAGAAATAAAAGAGAAAGAAAGAAAGAGGTTACCCTTTTTGGTCTTTGAACCCAATCTTCTATTCCTCCAGCTGCCTTCCCCACTGTTTTTAGAAGAAGGTGCAAAATTTTTGTTCTACGGCAAGTCAAGTTTATTTGAAGTCCTAACTTCTCCAAACCCTCATGAATTAGCCAACTATGAGAAATAGATACTAGCTAGGTATTTACATCTGCTGATTACCTACTTCCACAAATTTTTATATGAGACTATGGCATATTATTGAATGGCCACATTGTAGAATGGCATCTTGTAGACAATGCAGGCCATCAAACCATTCTGACTGGCCCTTTTCCCCACTGCAGTGTGATATCGGAGTTGGCATATATAATTAGAGAGGATTTGGGGGGGGTTCAACGGCCTGCCTTGTTGAAGAGTTGCTGTTCAATAATGTGGCCATTCAGTTATATGACATAGACCCCTTCCACAGATGTTCAACTGTCATGTATGCATCTCATCTGGTGCTAGACCTTTTATTGGAGATTCACTATCCTGGTCTCATCCGTTTGACTGGGAAGTTCTCTGTGTGTGGTCCACCTTGATCCTTACTCGGAAATGGCTGAGCAAGCTCACCTGCTTCCATACTTCCCATTGGCAGTTCCTTGACCTGTGCAGCTTCTCAGCTGAAAGTGGATTAATGTCATCATGGTCAGGATTACAAACTTCCACATTATAGGCAGCCTCAAAGTTTATATATCTTAATAATGGTTTGGTTGATCTGTGTTGGAAGACTTACCAGAATTTCAAGCAGACTTTCCATCATTGTAGCAAAAAAGCATTAGGGGTGTGCAGTTGTGATAAATAAGCCTTTCTCATTTTCGGAGAACTCAATGGTGGCTCATTCCTCACAGTCATTATGAATTATGAGAATGCATGATCTTGTAAGATTGACAAGGGCTTGACAAGTGTAATCATTTTAGTGGGGATTTGCATTCCAAGGCATGTATGAGTTATATATAAGCTGTTCTGGATCAAGAAGAAATGCTGACAGTATGGACATGGCAGCGTGAATGAAGACACAGGACTATCAGGCAAGATATGACCCATTTGGTAAGTGTGTAGTTTCTATTAAAAATGTTTCTTATTTCAGTAGGAAGAGAGACAACATCTAGACTTGCAGTTATTCTTTTATAATAACAACAAACAAATCAATGGGGTTGAGGCAGTCTTGCATTTTATCAATAATCCCTGACTGGGTGTGTGTGTAAAGCAGAATTTTCCAAAGGGCAGCATGGTTTGTTTATGAAGGTGACTCCTGAATCATCGAACAAAGCCAGTGATGAATAAATCCTGCATAACCTACACACAAGAGGTGACACTGCTATTTTATAATAACATTATTTAAGGATGAAATTGCTTACCATTTTAAATAATGTAATTTTATGACATATTTAATTTATATGCACATCTTGTCTCGACTGTCACTCATCTGATCGATATACTTCATATACTTATTGCATGTAAATGCCTGTGCTTTCTCAGTACGTCACTGAAATGCAGAAATCAAGCTGCACAAGCTGTTGTTTCTTGACACCCTTCCTTTCATATGTTCATACCTTCAGCTTCTATGTATTCAGGCACTGCTTTTAGTTGATAGAAACTAACAGTGCCAACAGAATAACAGCGCAAAGATACAAATGTACAATAAGACAGGTGCCAAGAAACAAGCAGCTTGTGTTTTTGTTTTGTAGAGTATGCAGCTGTAGTAATTGGATTTGCTTTGGTTGTGAATTCTCAATTCACAGCAGTGATATATCTTGCTCTGTCCAATTAGTATGCACGTGTTTGTATAGTAATTAGGGTTATTGCATAATAAGGCCCCCTTAGTATTACCTGTACTGAAGACTGCACAGTGGAGCATATGGTCACTGCTTGGTCTATTGCTAGACAATCCAGAAGGAAAAAACATTCTTCAAGGGGAAAGGAATCACTTAACACAATATTCCTGGTATGAGTTTCATATTCATAAGAGATGGAATTTATCAATAAATTATGTCGTATTTCAGTGTTTGTGGAATAGTCTGAATATGTATTGGTGTTCTGTATTGCACTAATTTTACTTGCTGTATTCTGTACCTGCCTTATCATCTGAAACAGAAGGACAAGGGTAGATGTTTTCTCTTAATTTGCAATAAATTTCATTCTGCTGTATAAGACAGCCTTAATCATTGAGCAAAGCAGCTTTGCACCTATAGTGTTTGCTTCATCTTCTTGTTAAGCTCCTTGAAACGTTTTTAAATGAGCTTTAATAACAAAGCATGCTAATTTCTAATAGATTGTTTATTGGCTAGTATATTAAAATAAAGCAAATTGTTCTGTAAACAGTCAACAGAACATACATCTGTATTATTTCTGATGTGGTCATCATTTTTATGTGAAGTAATTCATTCTTCTATTTTTCTAGCACAGACTCCAAAATATTTGAATGCATGCTTCAAATTGTCTTAGCAATGCATCATTCTTAAACCACAAAAACTTTCAAATATTCACAAAAATTACACACCCACATTTTCTGTTTATATCAAATTAAATATAATCTTAACAAATATACTGTGATTAATGTTGTTTTCCAAATGCACCTCTCAGCTGGCATGGGTAAACTGTGATAATATGAGATTTTTTATAGTATCTGAAGTTTTTTTTTCTTTTTTAATTTATGCAGACTACCACATAATGAGGTTAGAAACAAAATCAAGCAGAACCTATAATTTCCATTTTATTTCTTTGATTATAAGGAGCTTTGAATCTCTTACTCATTTAGCGATACCAGAATGCTAATCGTGAGCTAGTTAGATGAGTACCTGCTGGAAACAGCAGTGCACATTTTCTGATTATTAATTAATGGGAATCTCTATTTTTAAGAAAATATGCATTGCTGATCCTGTATGTGTCATTGACTTGAGTGCAAAAGGTTTCTTTACGTGTATATTGTTTATAAAACAAATTTCAACGCATAGCTTTCTTTATAATATTTTGAACTTATTTTGCCCCACATACTTCACATATTCAGAGGTAATTTCCATATTAATGAAAAGACACAGTATGCATAATTGATTTCCTAGAAAAAAGTAGAAATCGAGAACATAGTTTAGCTTGCTTGGCCTATCCTTGTGGGAAAAAAATCCTGATTATTCAGAAAGCAGGCTACAATAAAAGACCCTGGCCAGGATTCAATAAACTCTGTGTAAGAATAGCATTATTCCTACATGGAGTAAATAGTGTCCTTGTCCCCAGCCCCCTCTCAGTAACGCGACTTGCATATTAATGAAGGCGCGCTACTGAGACGGAACCGTGTACATGGATACTGAATCAGTGCAGGGGGCATGTTACAGTAGTGCTCACAGATCTGTAACATGCTCCCTGCACTGTCAAAGTGCCATATGCCACTTTAGAATAGAAAACAGTGTTTACAGACACTGAACTTATGAATGGGAAGGGAATGCAATCTAGGGGATGTGTGATAGGTACTGTAACACCCTCCCTGCATTGTGAAAGTGCCGTATGGTGGCACTTTACAATAAAGAAAAATGTCCTCGGACACATACCTCTCAACCTCTTAGAGCAAGAAATCTGGACAAAGCGATTTATTAAAAGTGGGACAAAAGCCCAAAAATGGGGACAGGCTTTAAATATTGCCCTTACCAACTTAGAAAGCTGATAGAATGACAGGTTTTGCATTACCATGTAATTTCTGAAGAGTATGTCGCTTGAAACTCAAATGCCTGTCATGATTTACTAACTGCAATCTATAATGGATTCATTTTTTTTATTTTTATTTCATTAAAGTTTAAGGATAGCTGAGTGGGTTTGCGTGGTGTGGCACTTTGCTCAGCAGTGCTTAAATGTATCAAGAAGTTATATAGAAATGTATAGGCAAAACTTTCACAGCCAAGCTAACTGAGTGGTTAGAGTCACAGGGTCATGTGCAATAGGTGCACAGTTTGAATACCAAGACAGGACATTCAGCTTTTACATCAGAAAGCATTTTTATATTAATGTTAATTTTATTTACTGATGTAGTTGTTACTGTCATTTGCAAGGAACACATTAGAGACATCTAAAAATAGAAATCAGATGCTTTTAATATTTGTTGAAAATGTCAAGTTTAAGCATAGTTGAGTGGGTTCGCATGGTGAGGCACTGTGCCCAACAATGCTTAAACGAGACTAAGAGATATATACAGCAGTTTAGCAGCAGATCCTCACTGGCTGAATAGTTGGGGCACTGGCATTTGTACAGTAGGAGCAAGGGTCGATTCCTGACCATTCAGCTTTTTACATGTGATAGGGAAATGTTTTTTTTTTGTATACATTGAAATATGTTAACTGTGGTGGTCCAGCTTGACTAGAAGCCCATGTGTAGTGAAGACCCAGTTATAAAACCCCCAGTTACACACAAGTGTCTGATACATTAAAGTTACAGGAACAGATAACATAGTGATGTGCATAAGTTTAGAAGATATAATAAAATAGATGCACCTAAGAATGAAGTAATATTAATGAACAATAATTTACAATACTGCTGTACATATCTAAGCAGTATGCAGCTCAGCTAAGCATATTTTCACACTACTAAGCACTGCTCAGCATTTGCCACTTTAAGCACTGCTCAACTCAGCTTAGCAGGTTTGTGCACAGCTGAGCTGTGCTTAGCATTTTTCAAAATGATCCAATGATGGCAAATGGCGGGAATATGGCCTTATTTAAACCACACAGATGGGAATACAGCCAGAACCTGTTGGAGTTTAATCATTGGAGGAGCAATGGCTGAAGTTGGAGAGGGAGCATGCTTTTGGGTGCAGGGCTGGGGCATTTTGGTGTCCAGGTTCATGACTGGGCTCCTTGTGCAACACCATGATGACAGAATGCGGCAAGGGCCAGTACCAGGGCTCCCAATACAAATGTGAGGCCTGGGACCATCTGGCACACAACCTCACCAGTGCCACTGGAATCCCCCAAACTGATGAGCAGGTGCATCATAGTTATGATGACCTGAAGAGAGAAAGAGGGTGCTCTTGGCCCAATGGATCCAAGATGCTCAGGACAGGAATGCCTTAGTAGTTTGTAAGCATATGACCCATTGTTATACCAAATTTTAGCATGAGTATGTGATAGGTATGCATAATGGGTGTTTTTCCCCACAGCTGCAGAGGAGAGGACTTGTAACATGGAAGCCCAAGCAGACCACCTGATGAGGCTGCGCCAAGAGTCTGGTGAGTACAGATCTATATTGCAGTATACAGTGCAATAAATAAGAAAGAGTACATTATTTACTGCCATTAGGTTTAGTGTGTTCTGAGTGTACTGAATAAATAAATTTGTCAGACCAACATTGATATAAGTGAGTAATGCTGTGTAATACAGATGAAGGCAGCAAACAAGTTACTATTGATGAAAGGAAGGCAATACTGAGCTAATACTGTGTAGGAATGAACATTCTAATAAACTGCACTGTGACGCTACTGTAAAGGTAATAAATGATATTTATTCATCATCTACAGGATGTGCATTACTACTGAATGTAGAAACTTCACTGTAATAATCCACTGTGTCATGTTACTCAAAATAAAAATAAATAATAAAGATTATTACCACAAACTGTTGTGTTTAATCTGGTATGTTGTTGAAGAAATACAAGTGTACATGTGCTTCACAGCAAATATGGCTATGACAGTATGCATTAACTGAGGTTGGTCTGATAAGCAGCTGTTATGCAAAACTGTAGATTGTGGAGCTGTAAAACAAGATATAACAAAATATGAACTATGGCCTGCACTAAGAACTGAACCTTGAATAGTAATGTGTAATGTATTGTAGTGTATTCCATGCAGCATTGTCTTGCATTAACCTTTGCATTTCAGCTGTATATAGTCCTGAATGTGGGTATGCTGATGCAGGCAAGTATGAGAGTGTAATAGGTGGAGACTGCAAATATATAATGTGCAAATGTATACAGGTTGGGTATTCAACCCAGCACCCTGCTATGGTCTGTACAGATCATGCATATTCACATCTACTAGGGGTTAAATGTGCATACCTGCTTTCAAAGTATTAATACACAGTACACTATCTGTCATGCATGAATCTCAGGCATGCATGTTCAGCTGTCACTACAGTCTTCTGTGACACTCCACTTAGATTACAAGGTCAGACTGTGTAACCAAGTGTGTATTAGGCACAAATCAGTCAAGCAACAGACAGCAGTTCCCCAGTAGCTTAGTATGATAAGAAATAGATATGTTGTTCATCTTTGCACACACACACACACACACACACACACACACACACACACACACACACACACACACACACACACACACACACACACACACACACACACACACACACACACACACACACACACACACACACACACACACACACACACTACAGTTCGAATCCAGGGACTGGTACTCAGATGTGTTTATAGTTACACACAAGTAATATTGACTATTTGTAGAAACTTTCAGGTAGTGTTAACAGATATTTTCCCCACAGGGCTGACAGGTAAAGAAATATTTGTATAAGCAGTATGAAGGGTATAGTAATAAACTGTGTGTACAAATGTTCCATTGCCCAGCCTCATGCCTACAAATGACAGCAGGATAGCTATATACACTATGCACTTTCCCCAGTACATGTCTCTCAAGTGTCACACCATCACGGCTAGTGATAACTGTTGCCAATAACCTTGCACACAGATAAAATCCCAGTACAAGTATGCCATTAGCACACTCACACATCAGTGCAGGGTGTACCTTGTCGTCATATATGTAACCATGACATGTACGAGTCCCCTCTACTCATGTACTTAGAGTTGTCACATCTTGCCCCATAGCATTCCAGGTTGACAAATTAGCAGGTCTGTATGTACTACAGTAGCTATATGCCTCAGGTAGATGTAAAGTGAGGGCAGACCTGCAGAGTATTGAGCAGTACTATTGTGACAAAGAGAAGTCTATACAGTTGGTAATGGGCTTTTTTCTCTTCCCCCACCCCTTATCTGCATCAATAATTATTACTCATATACTACAGGTATGTTGTTCTCAAAAACTAATGAAGGGACTCGTGTCCTATTATTCTCCATATATTTAATTGGTTGCATACTAACATACCTTGTTCAAATACCACTGTTGGTGGCCTATTGCCGTAAATATAACTGGCATGCTGTTACAATACTGACTGTTATTCCACTTATGCATGTGTTCTGTTTGCCATGCAGTTGTTTCAATGCTATTGTTATGGGTTAATTGGAACACCCATGCATGCTGTTATAACTAATTTTGAAATGTTTTGTTCATGACTAACCAATACATTTTGAAAAAAACTCAACACTTTAGCACGTTTTGGTAGGCAGATCCCAGCGGATCCACCTGTCCCGCTTCATCTGGCCACAGCACCAGGTCCCAGCAAGTCTCTAACCCAACCTCAAACCACCTCCTCTGCTGGTCCTGCACCACCCTCTGGTGGAACCTCTTCAGGGGATAGTGGCTGTCGCCCCCCCCAGGTGCAGGCATGGAGTGTATCCAGACACTTGAAAACAGTTCACAGATATGGTGTGCAGGGTCATCCAGATGGACTTGGATGTACGCCTGTGCCAGATAAAGGGCAGTCTGGTGCACCTCGAGAGGTAGCCTGCCACTGTTGCCCAGCCCCCAGCACAGCCACCTTCAGGGCCGTGAAGGGGCAGTGGTGACTGCCCATGGGTGAGGACTTCAGTCTCACTGTTTCCATCTGGGGGCATGTGGGCCTCCGATTCCCAATCACCCTTCCAGTCCAAGGTGTTTACCCCCCTCATGTGTCATACACCATCCCTCTCTGCTGTTGTGTCTGTCTTGTCTGTCTGCAAAAGCAACCTGCCCTACCCAACTTACCTCCCCAAACTTACCTACAACCTTTCCCCAACATCCCACTCTCAGCTTAAAAAAAATAAAGGGGCATCTGTCCCCAAAAAAAAAAAATAAATCACACCCCATACATAGCTCTCCATTTCACCCCCATGTATGCTGACATCAATCAATTTACTCTTGAATTACTCAACAAATGTATGTCACCCACACCCCCCTCAAGGGGTGTGAGGCTCTAAATTCCAAATTGTCCACATCATTCACAGCTGTTGCTGCAGAAGAAATGGAGAGCTATGGTCCTTTCCTACACCATCCTGCACATCCCTAGCTGCCTTTCATAATGTTTTTCCCCCTGTTTGTCCCCATTTCACTGCTTTCCTATCACCCCCTTTCTTCTTTTCTTTTATTGGAAATAGCATGGGTTTAAGTGGGAATAAGCAGCGCTAAGCGAAGCTAAGGAAACCTTAGCATCTCTTGGCATTGTGGCATGTTGCACAAACCTGCTTAAAACTGCTTTAATCACTCTATCTCATTTAGCCACTGTTCTGCCCACCAACAAAATAACCAGCGCTGCCAGATCTTGAACCCAGGACCCTATGCACTAGAGTCACAGCAACATACCACTACACCAAAGGAGGTGTGAGATTTACTAATGCTTTTGTAAATATATCACACATTATGGTCATTTAACATTAGGGGGAAAAACTCATCACTTCCAAGTCTCAAACCCAGGACCCTGTACACTACAGTCAGAACAATGTACCACTATGCCAAATCACCTGTGGGAATTAGTAATATTTTTTCAAAGATATCATACATTAGAGTCCTTGAACAATAGGGAAAAAAATATCACAGCCAATTCTCCAACCCAGGACCTTAGGCACTAGAATCAGAGCAATGCACCACTAAGCCAAACAAGCTCTGGTGAATTAGCAGTGCTTTTGTAAAGATATCATGCATTACAGTCATGTAACAGGAAAAAAAGACAAACATGCAGATTATTGACCTTCTGAACTAGTGTCACAGCAACACACCACTACAGCAAACAGCTCTAGGTAATTACTGATGCTTTTTTAAAGATATCAGGCACTACAGGGATGTGACTTTAGGGAAAAAAATATATCACTGCCAATGTTTGAACCTAGAACCCTCTGAACTACAGTCCGAGGAACAAACCAGGAGAGGGCGTTCACAACATAGGGATGGCCAGAAATGGAAGGCTTTCAGGGACAGCTTATTGAGGCCCAGGTGCCGGCAGTAGACAGCTACAATAATATTGTTTTCAATCTGTCAGATCTTGATTTAACCGCTGCTCAATTTTCATTACTAAATAAAGGTTTAAACTATGTGCCAGCGAGAACATCGGACTTTAACAAAGTCATTGTGGACTTAAGACTGTTTGCAAGGGACATTATGTTGCAATTTTTACATGGTGAGTCTAATACTCAAACTGTTAATACCAATGTTAAATGTTGTCATAAATGCAGTGTATACAATCCCCCTCTATCTAATACATTAGAAGCCTTTGTTAAAGTCTGTGAAACAGACATCTATAATGCTTCTGTTAATATCAAAAGTCATTTTTTTTAATTTAAATACTGATGAGAGAGAAGCCTTGAAACAGTTACAGATGTTGGATACCATCAGTATCAGACCAGCAGATAAAGGAGGGGCAATAGTCGTCCTTAACAAATCTATCAATTTTGGATGAAAGAAATGTTACTGGATAGTGACACATATTTACAGACTGATCACCAGATTATAGATAGAAGTATATATACTATACGCAATGATTTATATGATGTGTGGTCTTATAGATTTTAAATTATATGAATTTTTTATTGTGAAACATCCTTTAATTCCTGTTTTAAATGGGTTGCCTAAGCTTCACAAGACACTAGAGAAACCACCTATGTGACCAATAGTCTCTGGACGAGGCTGGGCCACAGAGTCGTTGTCACAATATGTTGAAAATAAGCTTAAACCTCTGTTAGTGGAAGCCCCCTCAGTTCTGAAAGACACACAACACTTTCTTTCTCAACTTTTTGATAAGGTAGAAAATGTTGACCTATCAAATATAATCCTGTTTACACTTGACATTAAAACATTATTCACAGTGATTCAAAATCAAGAAGGGATTGACTCTGTTAGACTATTCATGGTACATCATAGCCAATATGGCCACAAAAAAGTCACTGTGATTTGTACATTGCTAGATTTAATTCTTCATCACAACATATTTTTATTTGAAGACAGTTATTATATACAAAAACAAGGGGTAGCCATGGGTACCCCATGTGCCAACTCATATACTAACTTGGCACTATGGGAGGAAGAGTATGTCCTAGGAACCAATCCATACCGACAACATATTATTCATTACAGTAGATTTGTGGAGAATGTTATTTTTTTTGTTGTGTGTGTGTGTGGGGTGGACAACATCATAAAACCAAATTAATTTATTTCTTATTTAAAGACTACCACATGTTTTCTTTAGCTTTTAAAGATTTTTTTGGATATCACCTTATATAAGAATAGTAAAGGTGGGCTAGAAACTAAATTGTATAAAAATCATGCTGGAAGAATAATGTATTGCATAGATCCACTATGCATCCCTCACACATGTTTCCAAATATGGTTAAAGGGCAGTCCCTAAGGGTATCTCACCTTAATACTAATGACAGGAAGATGTGTGAGTCTATTGATATATTATTGCGAGACCTTTTGAGAAGGGGTTATCCAGAAACTCTAATAGGGAATGTTCATTCAGAAATTGGTGCTTATAGGGGTAATAGAAGGTCCCCATACTTCTCTGGCAGACACAGAGGTAGGAATAAACAGCATAGGAATTATATGCCAATAATTAGGAAATCTAGAATGTTATTTACCTATTCTAGCAACATTCAACAGGTTTGTGATATTATTAGAAAGAATTGGCCCATTCTGTTAGCAGATGACAAGGTCAAAAACATAGCTGGCCAGAATCCTAGTTTTATTTTTAGGAACAACATGAATTTAAAAAGATTACTTTGCTATGGTCCAAGAAATGCTTATGTTGAACCTACATATAGAACAGGAACCTTTCCATGTGGGAAGTGTGAGGCTTGCTCTTTTATTGCCAAAGATCAATTATTTATTCATCCTAATACTGGAAGAAGTTTTGCACCTAGGTTCTTTGCAACTTGCAACAGTAACATTCTAGTATATCTGGCAACTTGTGCCCAATGCAATTGTTACTATGTAGGGAAAACCAAACGCCAGTTTAGGGAACGTATTTTAGAACACATTGGTAACATAAGGAATCATGTTCATACCAATGTATTGGCTGTACACACTAATACAATGGGACATAATGTTTTTTTTTATTTCAGAGCCCTACAACAGGTTATAGTTAATAAGAGAAAGGGAGATGTTAATAACTATTTGGAAAATTTGGAGGTAAAATGGATCATAGCCTTGCAAGCCCATAAAAACCCGGGCTTGAATTCAAGTATTCCCCTTAAACCATCACTAATTAAGAGATGTTACCTTCATTAATTGTTTACAGGAAACATGATTTTAACTTGTATAAATTGACTAACTCTGTTTTAAAGTTTATTTGGATCTGAAGAAGCGTCAACCCCGTGAAAGCGCTCATCCTTTTATAATAAATCTTTGGATAATAATTTGGACTTGAACATTTTTTGCTTGACTGTGTTAGTATGCTCACATTTTGTTCTTGTTATTTGGATCTTTTCTGGTGGTGTGAGCAACCTTTGGCAGAGATTTGTGCTTCTCATTCGTGTGTGAATATACCATTATGCCAACTGACATCTGCAGTAGTTTTTACAAGCATATCCTAATTGCCATTTGCACAGTACTCCTGTATATAGTGTCCCAAATCACACTGTACTTGGGCCACTGACACAAACACAGAACCAGTACAGAGATAAATAAATATGCTGGATGTACGGTAGGCCTACAATATCAGGTAGAGTTGACAACTGCACAGACTGTTGCTGAATATCCACAGTTGTGCCCCTTATTTATGGCAGGGTTGTCATAAAACCTACCTTGTGTGCCCACAAAGTGGCAAGGCAGTGCAGATTGGGGTTACAAAACCATGACAGACAGCTCTGTGTCAATGTCATACCCATCAGAACACACATGTCCATGCAAATCCTATGTTACACAGCGTATGCATGCACATATGTCTTACAAATACACATGCCAGATTAATGGCTCGCTAGCTCTATCTGTCACATTTCTAGCATCTGTCACATCTAGACACTCACAGTCCGGGCACACAGCCCAGTCTGTAACATGATAACTATAGGCATGTCAATACTACATAGGAATAATTGAGCCCTGCAATGTCCTGCAAAACTAGTTGCTCCTATCACAGTCACTGCCACCCACAGTAGCACTTTAAAGGCCTGCAGGGTGAGGCACATCTCACAATTATGAATGTGTGTAGTAAATGTTGACTACTACTCTCTGGATGTCACTATTATGTAACATATGCACCACAGGCACATGCCTCACCTGGACTGTTGTGGGTACCCTCAACTAGGCCATGCTGGGACACAACAGCTGACACCACACCTTCACTGACAGTAACAGCTTGCTCTCCCCCAATGTCATCATAATCCCTAGTTTGACTCCTGGCTAGAATGCAGCAGCTGTGGCCTGCTACATCTACAGCAGTATGTCCAGTTATCTGCTACAGACCTGACCTTGCTCACAATCACCTACACGAGCAGGATAACAGGAAAGAGCTTTATTCCGGTACCTCGGCCCACTGGCCTTCAAAGGAATGAACAATTGAACAATTGTATCATTAAATAATTAAGTAATTACATACTTAAAAAAGAGAATCAGTAACAGGACATGGAATAAGTATTATACTTCAAAATAAATCTACTCTCCAATTTTAATAAACTTTGTAAGAAACTGCCTCCTGAAAGTACCTTCATTACAGACTTTGATGCATTTATGGTAGATGTAAGGTCAGCAAACTAGAAATTCAGTTTCTGGATATTTTGCTGTATGTGGATAGACAAGGGTTTGTACAATTCAAACCTTATAGGAAGGAGGATGCATCAAGTGCACATCCTATGCACTTGATAGAGTCAGTTTAAACGAATTTTTGAACACACTTCAGACAATAGTCTTTTAAGTTTGGAATTTGATGTTGTTTGTAAGAGACTATTGGATAGAGGTTATTCAGAAGCTTCAATTAAAAAGTTTGATAGTAGCATAAAGGATTATGATAGAAATAGAAATAGATCTGATGTTAACATCTATCATAATGCAATGGATTTAGATAATAGGATGTTTTTTGTCACAAAGTTTTCTTTATTTTCAGAGATTCTGTGTAATATTGTTAAGTTTCTGTGGCCAGTTATTTGCAACAATGAAGAATTTGGGCACCTCTTTCCAAGGTCTGTTTGGTAGATATCAAAATCTCAAAGAAATACTTAAACCTAGACACTTATCTAGCATTATGTCTATACCTGATTCAATTCAAGAACCTGGAATGTTTCAATGTGGAAAATGTAAAATATGTGTAAAAGTTAGAAATTTATCAGGAAACAACATTAATGGGGTGAAATATCTTGCTGAGAATAGATTTAATTGTTGCTCATGTGGTGTTGTTTATATATTAGGTTGTGATTGCCCTTTGCCTAAGTATTATATTGGCCAGACAGATGTACGCAATGCTAAAACAGATAGTCCAATATTTGATCACTTTTATAGGATGCATAATGGGTCAGTTGAATCATTGTTTTTTTGTGCCTTGGCTAAACCAAAGGTACTTTCAGGAGGCAGTTTCTTACATAGTTTATTAAAATTGGAGAGTAGATTTATTTTGAAATATAATACTTTTAAATTTGGAAGTAAATTTAAACATCTAATATTACTACTTTTATAGCATATTATTAGTGGTTAGTTAAAATGGTGTTGGTTCACTTATTTCATGTCCTGTTACTGATTCTCTTTTTTAAGTATGTAATTACTTAATTATTTAATGATACAATTGTTCAATTACTATGCACTAGTATATATGTGGTGTCTAGTGAATTGTTTGTTCATTCCTTTGAAGGCCAGTGGGCCGAGGTACCGGAATAAAGCTCTTTCCTGTTATCCTGCTCGTGTGGTTTGTTTCAAACATTCACTTTTTGCTGTGGTTGGTTCATTTCACAATCACCTACAGCAAGACATCCACACAACAGCCAAACATAAAGGTTTGGGGGGTGGAATGTTGAGGTTTAAAGGGACATGTCTCAGTCTGCCCCTACAAACATACACAGCTCATAGACCAGCAAGCATCAACTGTAGCAGCATGCACAAAAAGACAGAAAAGGGTCTATGACACTCACATCTGCCTGTCTCGTTACTCAGGAACTATGCAAATGTAAAATCATTTACATATAGATGGGAATATAATATATCTGTCTGATGTTTGTGTGGTCTGCATTGCGCTGAGTATCAGTCATCCCTGCATGTAATTTTGATTTGAAGTTCTTTAGTTAAGCTTTGATGACTTCTATTTTGTATATTATTCTAGTATTACATTTGTTTTGTTTTTAAGTATTCTGTTCTGTTGGAGTTTTAAGAGTTCTTGGCCAGGGTCAGTTAAAAAAAGTTACCAAAGAATTCCTTTGCAACATGTGAATAGCAGTAGTTAATTAGTGTGAGGAGCTGAGAGATAGCATTGCTCTTTTATTTAGAAACATTTGTAGCTAGCTGAAGTGCGTGTGTGGTCTGCATTGCTTTGAGTGTCAGTCATCTCTGCATTTAATGTGGATTTGAAGCTCTTTAGTTAAGCTTTGATCACTTCTATTTTGTATGTCTTTTAGTATTACATTTGTTTTGTTTTAAGCTGTCTGTTCTTTTGGAGTTTTAAGAGTTCCCCCTTGTTGTGTTCTTATATTTGGTGGCTTTTGAGTTGCCTGCCCCTACTATACATCTCATTTGGGACACTCCTCCCATTCCCATCTCATCAGCTTATCCTACTGAGTAGACAGAGATCATATCATTTGGGACCCCCCCCCCCTTAGTTTCTCAACCTGAAAATTTTATGTTTCATCCCTTCCCACTTAATGTAAAAACAAAACACATTTTACTGTACTTGTGTTTCTTCATACTTTATTACTTTAATTTGCTTTTGCTGCCTGTTCTTAAAATGACTCAATTGCATGTATTCTGCTGCATATATTACTGCTTATTGGTAGCCTGATGTAATTGTAACTGTTATTCTAAGCCATTTGGTTTAAACACATGGGCTTCAGACAAGTTTTTTTACACTAAGAAGGTTTGTGCTCTGTACTCTTGTGGCAAGAGAGGTAGCTTACATCCTTCTAAGTTGGGAGTTGCTGGTTGAAGGTTTAGTGTCAGTTATTCTAATATTGTCTTAGTTGTGGTTTAAGCACTTGGGCTTCAAGACAGTTATTTTACATTACAAAGGTTTGTGGCCTGCACTGTTGTGGGAGGAGAGGTTAGATTATGCCCTTCTGAGCTAGAAATTGCTGGTTAAAGGCTTATTGTGACTGCTTATTTGAACTGTTCCTTTATGACATTGGTATGCCTTGTTTGCTGTAGTATAAACTAGATCCTAACCTGCTGAATCTAGCTTTGTTTGTATAACCTGAGCACTAATCCAGGCCATCTTTTTTGGAGATGTTTCCCCTGCCTCTAGTGGCAGGAGTGTACAGTGAGAAGTTGTGTGAATGAAGACTGCTGGAACAGGGCTCAGTTTTGAGCTATAGTATTGGTTCATCTATTTAAATTCATTTGCTCGTGTTTGTTACTGTTATATTTATGTGTGTATCTGTTCACCTGTGTTAAATTGACCTAAACAGATTTTAAATATCTTTAGCATAGTCTGGTTACAGGTTTTGCTGCATTCACATATGTTTGTGTGATTCCTGTGTTTCCTGCTATGCTGAAAAAACTGGTTCAAAGCTGTGGAGAGCAGCCTAACCTTGCCAGATTACTCATCCTACCATACTTTCAGACCCCAAACGGTGAGCTACAAAGCCAAAGGAGGTGGAGTTTCAATATTTATCATAGACATACACACCTCCAGGCTGGTCAAATGGTATGACCCACAGGAGGCACTCCAAGTGCAGTTAACTGTTGACAAAACACCTATTCAAATTATAGCTAGCTACAGACCTCCAACCATGACTCAAGACACCCACTCCACCTATCTGGACTTACTTGAATCCATCCAGATTCAACTGTCTACCCTGATCCTGGGTGACTTTATCTACCCAACCATAGAGTGCAAGACCTATTCTACCCAAACATGAATGCACAGAGATTCCTCAGCTTTGTCAATGCCAATGCACTGGATCAATTGGTCAACACCCATATGACAGGTAGAAGTATCCTGTACCTGGTCCTAACCAACAGGAGTAGCCACTGTAGCACTCCTACAGTGTCATCCTCCTTGGTAAGATCTGACCATAAAGCGATCACGTTTGAAGTCACCATCTCCTATCCCCCCCCCCTTGTCTGGGTCAAATGAAAACACTTTTCCAAAGCTGACTACAATCTCCTCAGAAAAGATATAAGCAGCTTCACAGCCACCGTCCCTTCAGTTGGCACTAGCAGTAAGGTCCAAGCCTACACCAAAAAACTATATGAGCTCCTACATAGCTTTATGGACTCAGCAATATCTGACAGAACCAAATCATCTCCCTCAAGGAAGAACAAATGTGTCTGGTGGACAGCAACAACAAACAAACTGTATAATAGAAGGAAATATTTGCTGTCCAGGGCCAAGAAGGAGCAGGTGTCAAGTTGGAAGCAATCTCTCCTTTGTCTGAACAAGCAAATAAAGTCACTGGTGAATTACTCTAAGACTAACGTTGAGTCCAAATTGGCCACATCCACCAAGGACAATCACAAGGCCTTCTTCACATATGTCCGCAATCTCAGAGGCAACACCCAATTTGCTCTGAACTGGTGGTCAATAACACCACATACACATACTCCATAGATATAGCCAACCGGCTGTTAGACAGGTTCAGTGGAAACCTCACCCCCTTTTCCCCCCATCAGTAAACCAGGACATCCCCAGCACCTGACCCCTCCCATCATCATCATGGAGCAGGTCCTTAATGCCCTCTCAAAGGCAAAAAATAAAGTCTCCATGGGACCTGAGAACATCCCTGGCTGTATCCTACATGAACTAATGCATGAGCTCTCAGCTCCATTAGACATGCTATTCAACCAAAGCCTGAGCACCAGCTTCATCCCTGCTAAATGGAAGACAGCCATTGTCATCCCTCTATACAAAGGTGGAGTTGTCTACTGACCCAGGCAATTATAGGCCCATCAGCCTAACTAGCCTGATCTGCAAGGCCAAGGAATGCATTATCATGGACCTTATAAATAGGAACACTGGCAACCTCCAAATGCATGACCCCACACAGTTTGGTATTGTCAAAGGGTGATCAGGCATGTTAAACTTGGTTGACTTCTTCAAAGCAGGCACCAAAGCCATGGATTAGGGGAAGATGGTGCACACTGCCTACCTTGACCTAGCCAAAGCCTTTGACACTATTCCCCACTCGGTCATAATACATAAACCTTCACAGCTAGGCATCAACCCATATGTTACCAGATGGGTAGCTAACTGGCTCACTGATAGAGCCCACTTAGTCAAAGTAGGGGAAGCCACCTCTATTAGTAGACCTGTAACAAGCGGTGTACCCCAATGAAAAGTCTTGAGGCCTCTACTGTTTGAGATATAGTTTTCTGAGGTGCAGAACAAAACCAGTGGTCTGTGGCTGACCAAGTTTGCAGATGACTGCAAGCTGGGTGCTCTCCTAATTTCCCCTAGTGATGTGAACATCCTCCAAGAGGCCCTAACCCAAACTAATGACTGGTGCCAGAAGCATTGCCTCAAACTGAATGCCAAGAAATACATCATTATCCCCTTTGGGGAAATGGCATCCACACTAATTATGACAGTAATAACAATGTACTAAGCAATCAATCAGTCATGAGGGATTTGAGCACCCAGGTTGATAGCAACCTGACAGTTGACCACCACATTGCCTCCATTGTATGGCTTTCTACATGGCCCACCTCATAAATAAGGGTATGTCATCCAGGAACAAGGAGGTCATAACATCCCTGTACTCCTCCATTATCATACTCATTATCAAGTACAATGCCTTCTTTGGCATGCACTTTGCCAAGCACATGCGGCAGTTGCAAAGACCACGGAGGTTCCTGATGAGGAAAATCTAGGGTCTCAAACACCTATCCTATACAGATAAATAAATAAATAACTCCCAAACGCTAAAGGTGGTCTGTCACAAAAACAGTCAATATTGGCAGAAAAAAGACAGAAAATCCACTCAAGGA
Source organism: Protopterus annectens (assembly GCF_019279795.1). NCBI lineage: Eukaryota > Metazoa > Chordata > Ceratodontiformes > Protopteridae > Protopterus > Protopterus annectens. The sequence continues at coordinate 318,843,368 of NC_056751.1, forward strand.
TGGCTAGTCAATGAAATCCACAAGTGCTCCAATTAAAATGTAGTCCTTTAATACGAATAAAACTTTGACTTGAAAATAAAAGGAAAAATAAAAAAGCTCAAAACTGTCCCTTGAAGATATCCGGTAAGCACTTTCAACTGTTGTCTTCCTCAGATCGCATTGATTATTATCTTGTTCCTTTATTAGTTATTATTAAATATAATTAAACCTTGTTATTGTGTCTGGTCTGTATAGAACTAAGTAAGCTCTTAGAGTACTTGCATATGTATTTGGTGACACTGTATAGCCCACTCCAATAGCCTTGGTCTTGGTCACACTTACCATTTTGCTAATAGGCACATCACACAGTAGGATTCATCACCCTTTGGTAAAGGTCATACAGTAGCTGGTAAAGAGCTGGATTGTGGCAGTCAGAACTACCTTAAATTCTGGGCAGAAGGGGCCATAGCTAGTAAACCAGTGCCAGCCTTTCCCAGGAGAGTGTGTGTGTGTGTGTGCGTGTGTGTGTGTGTGTGTGTGTGTGTGTGTGTGTGTGTGTGTGTGTGTGTGTGTGTGAGATTCAGAAATCAAATTTCAAAGTGTGTGTGTCAGCTACTTGGGCAGGGACCCAAAGCATGGGTTGGACAGAGATGGTGATGGATGTTTTGGCTTGACTGCTCTTCTGAGATGTTAACCGTTTAGCTGTGTTAGTGGGGAGTGTTACTGGGGATCTGGAGAGAGACAGGGAGGGAGAAACCAGCCCCAGATTAACCGTGATCTGTGTGTGCTCTGAAGGGTAATTGTACTTGACTCTGCATGTACTTGTCATCCTCCCATTGTGTATGTTCCTCACTGGTAGTAGTGGTGAGGATTAAGGCTCCCTGATTACTGGGCCAGTGCAGGGGAGTGACACTGACAGTACATACTGGTGGATACAGCTGGCATATCACATCATGTACCGTCATTGAGCCCCTCTCAGTCTGCCAATGACATACAGGTTTATTTCACAGAATGTCCAGGTCTCCCTGACTGTTCCTGACATACTCTGGCTAGGTGAGTGTGTACTCCACACCCGTATCTGATTGCCTAACACCTATGGCTAGCATACCTGGTAAGCCCCTGCAGCAGGATAGCAGGTTAAAGGTACTAATAGTGGGGGGATGCTGGCTCTGGCTTAGCAGCAGTGCATGCGTATCATGTAAGGGAATGGATACATTACCAGATATTCAGTTAGAATTATTGTATCCTCAGTGGTCTGGTATGTCACAGACACATTCCCCAAACTATGTGGACAGCCATTACATGTTGTCCAACTGGTCTCTGGAAATACACATTTGTTTGACAAGGGGTCTACATCTATCAGGCAAATGTACACATTCCACAAACATCTGAGTACTGCAGATGTCAGAAACCTATGAGGAGGTCAACCTACAATACATATGTACTGCTGTCAATTATTGTGTAGCTCAGATGTTCCAGGAATGTCCATATGAACTCGTAGGAGCACTGACCTATTTGTGGGATGTTGGCTGGATGACATGGTACTGTGACGCTCCCCATAGGGGACACCCAGCAGTCGATGGCAGTGATGTATGTGGACACATAACAACACAGTCTATCACAGCAGTCAGACCATTTATGATATTCCTGGTACCATACAAGGTTACTAGACTATAGGCCCTGAGCATCCATATGAGTAGGCCACACGTTAGCCCATGTGTATGCAAGACAGCAGCTGATGTCCCTATTCAACAGGGACCCAGGTGGTATCCCAAGGGTGTATGTGCTGTTAACCATCCAGATGACCAGGTTACATCTGCAAAGGTGTAGGTAGCTACCCTGCCTGATGTGGACATGGTGCCCATTCCACTACAGGGTGATTGTGTGGCACACACATCCAAGCCACCAACAAGGCCAGTCCAGATCACTCACCAGGTGGAGGTTGTGTATGTGTGTATGTGTAACAGAGGAGAGAATGCCTTGACTTGTGCAGCAGTCCCAGCAATGTTGAGTCTGTGACTGACTGGCATGCCAGACTGAGGTCACTTCTGAGGAGTATGTATGATACCAGGTAGAGGGTTGGCCTTATAGCCTATAGGTGTATGGTAGATGTTTGATGGCCTGGTATTCCCTGGTAGGTAACCTCTGTGATGTCCCCAGCTGCTGCATGTGCTGTCTGATGTGAATGATGACTAGAGGATTATGCACATTAATGGTCCTCATTGGGGGACATTAAACATCAGGATCAGGAGGGCAATGCATGCTATAATGCCAATATGGTGACAATACCCACACACATACTGTACTGATAGATGGCAGGGGTATGATGTGGGTGTTAGCTGTGGATAGTACTAGCAAAAGTGAATGTGCAGGATCTGTACATAATGGTGGCCAATGTATGCGGTCCTGTGATCTGTTTCCCTGTTCATGTCTTTCCGGTGGAACGTACCACAGACACCAACTAGGATTCTGAGATGCCTAGACTGGGACTATCATTGATTCAGTCTGACTGCATCACAGGGTACTTCTGGGAGGAGCCGGCAAAACATGCAGGAAGTCACTCTCCTGTGGGCAGAACTGGTAGCGACTGTGAACAATCTGGGACAACACAACCGTACCTATAAACACATCTGACACCATGTCACTGACCTCATCCACAATGCACAGCAAAGGGACCATGCTGGCACAGGTGGAGGGCCTGCTATGCAAGCACCACTGACAGCCATGGAGGAGTTCCTCGCCAACCTTGGTGCAGCCACCCCATCCCAGGAAACTATCTCAACATATGTCATGGAGGTGGGTAGCACAGAGTCAACAGCCAAGGAACGACCAGGTAAGGCCCCAATGGACATCACTTCAATAATGGAGCATTCATAGTGATAGCCTTTGCATATCTGGATGCATATGTCAGGTCAAACTGCATTTGTGGGTGGGGTTTTGTAATACACACAAGTGCACAGCTATTGTGAATGTCAGCAAATTGAGTAGTATCATAGCTTGTAGTGTACATGTTCAGAAATGCACATATTATCCTATACCAATGCCACGTGTGTGTGCTGACAATACCTTTCCCCCATAACTACATAGGTCCCTTTGGTGTGGCTGGGGAAATATACCTGAAGCTGGTGAGTGTGGAACTGTCTTGTTGTGGTTCACCAATACCCTAGGCATGTTAAGGACAGCCAGTTTTTCATGCACACAACTGTTATGGTTAGTCATATTGCAATATGTGCATGTTCACTTGTGGTGGGGTTAACTGCGGTGCATCACATTGGTCATCACAGGAGCCCATTCGCAGGAGCTGCAACACATGTGTTTGTATAGGTGTAGCTACTGTGCTATACATGGATACATTGGTATTGTGTACATGGGTGCACTGTGTGTTAGGTGAAGGTGCATCACATACTCCCACTTCTCATGTATCTCACAGGTGTATAGCAGTAGCAAAATTAACTGGACATAGCTGTACTGCATGTTGTTGAGGGCCTGTGCACAGTGTGGCTGTTGTGGTCTGATTGTGTGTCGAGCATGTCATCATTCAGAAAGGGTGGTCTGCATAATGCCTTTGTGCCACCTCACCTGTATGTGTGTGTGTGTGTGTGTGTGTGTGTGTGTGTGTGTGTGTGTGTGTGTGTGTGTGTGTGTGTGTGTGTGTGTATGTGTGTGTGTGTGTGTTTGTGCAGATCAGAAAACATAGTACAGGTAGTAATTTAGATTTGTTGTCTTCTCCTCACAGATGAACATGGGGGTTGGTGTCTCTCCCCCTCACAACCTGATGTCAGTGTCACATTGGACTCTGATGATGGTGGTCACAGTGAGGCACAGATGGGGTTGTTGGGGGCTGAATCTGTACCATTGGTTGACATCCCGCTTCCAGCCACAATGTCCCCGCACACAGTCAGTATGCCCACACATACCCAGTCCCCAGCAGCCACAGATATTGGACAGCCAGAGGGTGGTGGCATCGAACAGGGTAGTGTGGCAACTCTGGCATCTGTGAGTGTAGACACTAGCCATAGCCAGAGAGCTGGCAAGGTCCCACACAGGCAAATTGACATAGGTGCTTGAAGGAGGACTGCTGCCCATCCAACTCCTGTCAGAGGTGTCACAGCAGGTGTCACCTTATGCATGTTTTGGTCTGTCATGGAGGCACAGGCATATTCTAAATGGTACAAAAGACAGATGCTCAGGGTCATGGATGCAACACTTCCTGCTATGTGTGATGACCTCTGCAGCATTGGTGATGCTGTACATCATTTTGCTGATGTTGTGGATAGACAGTAGGGTGAGACATTGTCAGTGCTCAACCGTGCAATGTCTGTGCTTGAGCATTTGGTGAGAGTATGACGTTGGACACATGGACGTAGGTCAGCAACAACAGCAGCTGAGAGCCCACATGGCTGTGCATATTCACACTCCCATAGTGGCAGTACCACAAGCACTACCGAAGGAAAGGTGTGTCCACACCACAGCATAGCAGGCCATGGGCATGTGGTCCTGACTGGTCCTGTCAGGGACATGGATCCAGCAGACAGCAGTTACCATCGAGGAGTAGTACTGCATCTGGCCTTGGGCCTGGTAGTGTTAGTGACACTCCTGGCAGAACCAGTTCCCATGTCCGTGGCCAGAGACAGTAAACTGTACATCCTGCCATGTACAGTCCATGACTGCCCAACATACCCCTGTGTAGGGATAGCACATTGCCTGACTGCATACACACACACTCACACATCGCTATCACAAGCAGGTCACTACCAGACACACAGACCTCTTCTCCATGGCCCAGTTGAACAATACCCCTCCAGACACACACACATGATGTCAACTGTATAGTCCAGCCCAGGCCATTGGTAACCCCACACCACACCCTGTGCATGTGATGATACCTATGCCACATCCCTGTTATCCATACCATTGATGCAGGTACATGCTAATATGGGTCTGATGCACAGGGTGAATATAGTACAGTGTAGTAATGTTATACTGTGTAAGGTGCTGTCTGCTACCAATTGTCATGAGTACACATCGAAGTGTATGTACCTTTCTGCCATGATGCATTATTGCTGTTAGTACTGCTGACTGACTATCATCTCACATACCTTATTCTGTTTCTCTTACAAGTGTCTGTGTGTGTACAGCCAGTGGAGCTGCTGACATAATCGAAGCTGAGTATGGTGCAGTGGGAACACAGTGACCTTTTCATTGCCAAAATACACCATTCCATATCCACTGGCCATCATGTTTTCCAAGGTGCATATGCGTGCAACAGAGTGTGAGGGACAATGGGGGCAGACAGTGTGACCTTGCATGCATACCCCTTGACACAGCCAGCTAGCCTTCATACATGTCACCTGGGTGTTCTGTAGGACCACAGGTTCATAGATACAGAGGAGGTTACTAGAGTACTGGCCCTGGATCCCTCACAAGCCTAGCCATTACTTTATCCCCAACAGAATCATCCATCAGCACCTATTGCCCCTGCCATTGCTGGACACAGATTGAACCCCAGGGACAGATGTTTATTTTTTACATCCACACAACCTTGATGCAGTTGATGAGGGTATGCATGGTACTGTGTTTGACATGTTTGGGGAGTGTAACCCTGACACAGGGCAGCCTCTGGTAGCCAAACCTGACTGTCCAGCATGTGTTTCTGCTATCTCATATGCAATTCAGGCCTCTTGTGCCAGTAATCCACATAGAGTTATACTCTCATACATGATGCAGCTGTTGAAGGGCTGAGCACACCATTGCCATCTTGGCATGCCACAGACACCTGTGGATAACCTGAATAGTAACCAGTGGGCCAGTACTGTTTACAGGCTGTCTGTGTGGAACAGATGTTGAGGGCCATGGTTGACTGGATTCCTGAAGAACTCCGCACTTTGTCTGCCTGGTACTGACACGTATTTTGCATAGCTGAATAAGCTGTATCTGTTGTGTCCCTGCCATGATTTTCTAGTTGGCATATCCAGTCTGTGGTACTTGTGATGTACCGCGCTCCCTTGCTAGTACTCAGACTGTCTGGATAGACGCCATCCCACTACTGGCCGCCTGCAAGATTACTCACTTGTCATACCCATGATGTGTTCTGGCATTGCATTGTAACCTTGTTGGACAGACTCAACCAGGTGACTGTCAGGGGGACATGTAACTTTCATGTGGACTACCAGACTCTTTGAACCTGTGTAAACAATTTGTGTGTGTGTTTTTCAGTGTACTGTGCAATGACATTGGCTCAAAATACTTACAGCATAGCTTCTTTACATGTCACCATATATAGGTCTTGGCCTTAATGTGTCCTTTCATTGTACCCAATGCAGTGGTTATTAAACAGGGGACTGGGGACAACACTATGTTAGTTATTTGGTTACACGGTCACATACCCTGCAACAAACAATGCATGTATCAAATGTGGACTGGGGGGTTGGGTTTGTTGCCAGCACCTATTTGCTCATAGGGGACCCTTCCTACACACTGCTGTGTTCATTGGGTTGACACTCTATACCCAACTAACACAATCAGGACATTGTGTACACTTTGCTTTGTTTATGCAGTTGACCTTATTTGTAAAATACTGACTTAGCTTATGGTATTCTATACTTTATTGCCAGTGCTCTGATGCAAGCTGCCGGGTCTTGTCAGTATTGTGTCACTTGTATTCACAGTGTGTCACATATCACTGCACACCTTTATCAACCTTGTCAGCTGCACCTTGGTGCGTGCAGATGGGTTTATGGTTCTGCAACATATGATGCTTGCAGGTTGTAATAATGGACACTGTGTTGTCCCTTCATGTCCATATAAATTTTGCTTTTACTGTTGTAACATCATTCTTGGTTCTGACATCAACTTTGCAGACTAATGATTTCTGTTGCACATAAACACACATGAGTATGTGCAATTCAAATGCACAACCTCTCCCAGTTCATGCGCTACCATGCGCTAGTGTCAAGTGTGTGTGTGATTGATGCTGTCATGTTTTTATGTTACAACACAGTTCCTTGTTTTTCCATTGTTCAACACAGTTCTATGTTGCATCTTATGACACATGTTTAGACTGCACTACAGGGACACACACACACACACACACACAACACACACACACACACACACACACACACACACACACACACACACACACACACACACACACACACACAAACACACACACACAAACACACACATGCAACACACACACACACACACGCACACACATCTACACACACACACATGTACAATACATACATTGCTATCACATTACTATTAAGCTGACAATCTTTTGATGAACACCAAATGTATTTGTAAGCTGGATGACATCTGTAGGGGGGTATGACAGGGCCCAGGCAATACAGCTTACAGGGGTAATGGGGCAACACAAATGGGGCGAGGTACACATAACTTGCACACACACAGTTAGGATAACAGTCACAGTGACTAATATAGTCATATGCATTAGCACAGACCAGATAGAACCCACACTAGTCCAGTGCACTATGAAACTACGCTGTCAGCAGAGTTTGCACAATGCCACAGGTACTGTGGGAGGTGTGCCATCACAAAAGGATAGGTTGGACAAAATGGCAAAGGTAACTTGTGGGTGAGGACAGGGATCAGGTCTGTAAAGCACACACCAGGGACAACAGTACTGCAAATTGGGATTCAAAAACTCACACACACACACACACACACATACACACTCACAGTTTTCAATGATAACACACACATATTAGAGTTGGTTGCTACTATATTGCCTACATACCACACAGCTTATACACAGCTTACTTATACAAACACAGGTAAGGTGGTGGTGCATCAGAGAAAAGTGACTGTTAGGGAAATGGAAGTGTACTTGGTGAAATGGGAAGCACCTTAAAAGGGAAACACAAACAAACACAACACACACACACAACACACACACACACACACACACACACACACACCACACACACACACACACACACACACACACACACAACACACACACACTACACACACACATCTTATCCAGTTACTATTTACTATAAGACTATCACGTTATTACACGCATCACAGAGATGATTGGTGTCCAGAGGTACTGTCCAGAAGAGAGTTAAGACTGGTGAGAAAAGAGTCAAATCTAAGGACGGTACTGGAAGGAAACTCTGGAAAACTGGAAATGAATTACAAACACCCTTCCAAACACAAACTTGTGGGTTACACACACACACACACCTATTACATATGAGATTACACACAATTTACATGAACATGCCACTGGTTACAACTGGTGTGTCATGCTCTATGCACTCATGTGGTGCCCTTCACTCTCACTCTCTCTCTCTCTCCCACTCTCTGTGTCTCTGTATGTCTCTCCCTCTCTGTCTGTCTCTGTGCCCTCTTCTCTCTGTACTGTTCTGTGCCTGTGAAATATTGAAATATTTTTTGCCCATATATGTTTATGTATGTTGTATGTGTATCACACGAATATATCACATATATATCACCTACAGATAGATGAGGGGGGGTAAATAGATACATGGGGTGGGGGGGGACAGTTATGACAGTTAATGACTGTATGTCTGTGTGCACAAAAGACATATTTGCACAATAGTTTTGTATAGTTGTTGTGGGGTTTAGACATGGGCTGTATTCAAGGTAGGAGGCAGTATACATATGCCTTCTATGAAAGAAGGAGAGTAAGAGTCCAAGAGATAGCTGTATAGCACTCCAGGTTTGGGTTTGTGTGCTATAGCCATACCCCTCAACCTCTTAGTGCAAGAAACCTGGAGAAAGCCAAAATAAATGGGGACAATGGCCCAAAAAACATATAATTTTATATATTGCTCTTATAACTTAGAAAGCCACTAGAGTAAACAGGGTTTGTTTTAGCATACATCTTCTAAAGGATATATAAATATCCAAAAAAATAAGCCCAACATGAAAAAAACTGGCCAAAACTGGCCAGTTGGCTACAGGCAATTTGACTGATGAAGTGATTGTGTAATATTGGCTGCAGAGGAGTACAGTGGTTGGGGTACTCTAAAAGTGGGAAAATGGTTATACTGGTAACTGTATGTTGGTGTGGGTGCAGAGAAGTTGTGTGTGCAGAGATCATACAGATATTGTTGTATATCTGTATGTTGTTCCAGCACTGTGATTTTCTGGTATGTCAGTGACAGAGCAGTATAGAGTAATGTAGTAAACTGCTGACAGAAATTTGTTTATAAGCTCATAGGTTCATAGGAGGTTACCAGGCTATTGGCCTTGAAGCTGTAGTATGCACAAAGACAAGATCCATGAAGATGTCAAGACATGTCCATCAGAGACACACAGGTTTCACAGTTCTGTTTTTCCTTTGGCTTCAGCAGTAATCCAGGGTGCAAAGGCCCATTAAGTTACAGTGCTTGACATGGACAGGGAGTGTATTCCACAGGGGGAGTCTCTATGGGCCAATAACTGTTGCGCCAAGAGTATTATTGATATCACACTTGCACCTACATGTTGTTGACTTCCAGGTACTTGACAGGTATGCAGCAGTCCCATCATGGGCAGGGGTGGATTGTGCTTTGGTCAGAGTCAGCAGATTCATTGATGGGTCTGAACTGTATGAAGGGTAGAGGGACAGTGCTTAAACCCTATCTGTGTGTGGGTAGGTGTTTGGATTCTCCTGGTGAGGAACTGGAACCTCTCTCTCCTCTCTGCTGCTTGCATTTTGTGTAGAGGTACATGCCAAAGAGGGCATTGTACACAATAATTGACCATATAATGGTAGAATACATAGGTTCATAGGTAGATACTAGACTATCAGCCCTTGGGCCTATATAAGCCACCCAAGAACTTTTTGTCCCTGGATGACATACCTGTACTTATGAGGTGAGCCATATAGACAGCTTTCTGTACAGCAGAAGCAACATGGTGGTCAAAAGTCACGTTGCTATCAAGTGAGTGGCCAAATCCCTCACTACTGATTGTAGGATGTTGCTGTTAATGTGATAATATGTGGGAACGTCACTCTCCCCAAAGGGGATGATGATGCATTTTCCGGCATCCAGCTTGAGGCCATGTTTTTGGCACCAGTCATTTGTTTGGGTGAGACCCCATCCACATCACTTTGGGAATTGATGACTGTTCCCAACTTGCAGTCATCTGCAAACTTGGTCAGCCATAGGCTAGTGTTTTTGGCCTGCTCCTCAGAGGAGTAAATCCCATATAACAGAGGCCCCAAGACTGATCCCTGAGGTACGCCGCTCATTACAGGTCTACTGTTTGAGCTGGCTATCCCTATTATGATTAGGTGGGTTCTATCAATGAGCCAGTTTGCTACCAATCTGATAACATATGATTGATGCCTAGTTGACAGGGTTTATCTACTATGGCCAAGTGGGGAATAGTGTCAAATGCTTTGGGCAAGTCAAGGTGGGCAGTGTGCACTGTCTTTCCCTTGTCCATGGCTTTGGTGGCTGTCTCAAAGAAGTCAACCAGATTTAACAGACATACCTCCCACTGACAAATCCAAACTGTGTGGGGTAGAGTATTTGGAGTTTGCCAATGTCCCTGTTAATGAGGTCCATGTTAATCTGTTACATGGCCTTGCAGATCAGGCTAGTTAGGCTGATGGGTCTATAATTTCCTGAATCGGTGGATGCTCCACATTTGTGTAAAGGGATGACAGTGGCTGTCCTCCACTCGGCTGGGACAAAGCCGGTACTCAGGCTTTGGTTGACTAGGGTGCCTAATGGTGCTGCAAGTTCATGCCTGAGTTCATGTAGGATGCAGCCTGAGGTGTTGTTGGGTCCCATGGAGGCTGCATATTTTTGCCTTTGAGAAGGCAGTGATGACCTGTTTCCTAGAGATAAGGGGTGGGGGGCAGGTACTGCAGATGTCCTGCTTTACTGATGGGGGGGGGTGGCAGAAGGAAGAAGTTTCCTCTGACTCTGTCAGCCAGTAGGTTGGCTAGGTCTGCAGCATTTGTGTATGTGGTGTCCTTGACCACCAGTTTGGAACAGATCTGGGAGCTTCCTTTGAGACTTCAGACATATGTGAAGAAGGCCTTATGATTGTTTCTATTAGATGTGGGCAATTTGGACTCAAAGTTGCCTTTGGAGGATTTCACTGGTGCTCTTATTTGCTTGTTCAGGCTAAGGAGAGATTGCTTCCAATTGTGCACCTGCTGCTTCTTGGTCCTGGACAGCAATGTTTTTCTTTTGTTATATAGTTTCTTTATTGCAGATGTCCACCAGACAGGTTTATTCTTCCTTGTAGAGGATGATGCTGTCCTGTCAGGTGTTTCTGATTCCATGTATCTATATATATATGCTCGTATGGTACTTTGGTGTACATTTGGACCTTGGTGCCTGTTCCTACAGTGGGGGAGGGAGCTGTGCAGCTGTTTATACCATCCCTCACGTGGTTGTAATCAGCTCTGGAGTTGTTTTCTTTTTACCATAGCTAGAGGGGGTCAGGGGAGATGGTGATATTGGAAGTGACCGCTTTTTTGTCAGATCTTGCCAGGTAGGATGATACCGTAGGGATGCTACAGTGGTTAATCATGTTGGTTACTACTAAGTCCAACATATGTATCACATCTTGTGGAGGTATTGAGTAGCTGTCCTGAGGAATTTGCATTGATAAGATGGAGGAATCTCTGTGCATCTCTGTCATGGCATGAGTATTTTTTCCAGTCTATGGTTGGGTAATTAAAGTCAGCCAGGATCAGCGTTAAGAGCTGAATCTTGATAGATTTGTAGAAGGCCAGATAGGTGGAGTAGGCATCCTGAATCAAATATGTGGGCCTGTAGCTATGTATAATTTGATTAGAGGTCTTGTCAACGGTTAACTGCACCTGGAGTGTCTCATGTACGTCAAACTGTTTGACCAGCCTGGAAGTGTGTGTCTGTTTAATATATATTTAGACTCCACCTTCTTTGGCTTTGCTGCCCACATATTGGGATCTGACTGTGTGATAGGATGAGTAACCAGGTAAAGATGGGTTGTTCTTCGGAGCTGTGGCCCAGGTTTCTGTGACTGCACAAATGTCAGCATCTTCCAGCATTAAGAATGTTGGCAATGAGTGCAGTTTCATATTTAGACTCCTAGCGCTTAGCAGCATGACCATTAATTTGTGTTTTGTTGAGAGTGTCATGTTGGTAGTATCGACCTCATGACTTTCCCTAAAAAAAGGCACTATGGGGGAGGCAATGGCCTTTGCCAGAAGCCTGAAGCCCACATGAGACAGATGCAGGCCATCAGTAGCAAAGCAGCATGGTCTTTCGATCATATGTTCCCAGGCTGTCAAGCACTGGATCCTCCTGGGATGACACCAGAAAATCAGACAATTGTTAATGTCAATTATTTTCTGTTTGTATTGAGGCATCATTCTGGGTGATGGTAGAATGCTGCTTAAGCCTAGGGACATACCTGCATGGGACACATATTCAGCAAGCTCAATCATGTTTGTCTTCCTATAGTCCAGGGAGGTACATCCAAAGTCGTTCACACCGACATGGACTATGACAGACTCATAACTGTGCCTGTTGTGGAGAGACTTGAGTGCATGTGTGATATGGCAGATTATGTCACCTGAAAAACAAGTAACTGTGACTTTCTCCTTATCCTGCCTGGTGAGAGACACATCTGTGTGTCTCGCAATGGAAGCTCCTATGAGTGATATGTTGGGTTTATGGTTAGGCCTTAGTGTTTGCGGGAAACTGGTGTGTGGAATATGCATGGTATGTGGCGTGGAGGTTTGTGGAGTTTTCATGTGTTTTTGACTCTAAAGTCTCTTTTGTTTGGGTTTGTTTTTGTTGAGGACCTCCACATATGTGTGCATGTGTTGTGTAGTTGTGGGTGAAGTTTACTTACTTCAAACACTGCAGAGAACCTATGTTACTGCACAATTTGTTCTGGTGTGCACATTCTCCATTTGTCTGGCCAGTGATTTCCCTTCCACTTATATGTGTCACTTTGTCCTTCTGTAGTGCAGTCACAGGCTTTGTCCACAGTTGCTACTGTTATGTATTTGTATTTCTGATGTGACTGGGGTAGAAGTCATAACATCACACATTGATTATTAGGGTTATGGACTTCACACCCTTGAGTGTACCTGTTCATCGGATCATAGGAGATTACTGGGCTAATGGCTCTGGGGCTCTTACAAGCCTAGCCAAGAGTTTATCCCCAGAAAAAAAAAACACAATCAGCACCTAAAGAAACCACAATCAGCACCTGTTGCCCCTGTCAATGAGGGACACAGGTGGAACCCCTGGGACAAATGTTTGGTTGCCCATCCATTCATCAAAGTTGCACTTGAAGAGGGTCAGAAACTTACTTTGTTTGACATGTATGGGGAGGCTATTCCAGAGATGGGGCAGCCTCTGGGAGACAAACCTGTCTCTCCAGGAGGGTTTGTTAATGTCACATATTAGATTTAAGCCTTTTGATCGGGTACTATGTGATGAGTTTGACTTACAGATATGGAGCATTTCTAGTAGAGCAGGGTCTGAGATTGCCTTGTAGGTGAGACACAGGTCACCTCTGAGCAATCTGTACAATACAGAGTAGACTGTTAGTGATTTGAGCCTGTCCACATAGGACAGGTGTTGGAGGCCGTTGATTCTCTTTGTGAGGTATTTCTTTGAGCCCTTCAGTTGGTGCAGGTGTTTCGAGAGGTACATACCAAACAAGGCAATGTTTCTGGCTGATTGAGGGAGGGGTACAGAGAGTTAATAACCTCCTTTTTCTGGATGCAATCCCTTTACTTATGAGATGAACCAGGTAAAAGGCTTTTCTGACCACTGCCACTACATGATGGTCAAATGTGAGATTGTTATCAACTTGTTTACCCAGGTTTTGCACCACAGGTTCTGTGCTTAGGGGGTTGCTGCTAATGTGGTAATCAGTAGGGGCCGTGTTTTTGATGAATGGTATGATAATACATTTTCTTGCATTTAACTTAAGGCCATGACTTTGGCACCAGTCATTTGTTGCTATGAGACCCTCTTGAAATATGTTAACATCATTTGGGGAGTCAATGACAGCACCCAACTTACAGTCATCCACAAACTAGGTCAGCTACAGGCCTTTTGTCTTTGCCTGGACCTCTGAGAAGTAGATGCCAAACAACAGGGGTCCAGGACAGATCCCTGGGGGACACCATTAGTGACAGGTCAGCTATCAGAGGTAGTGGTACCAATTTTGACCTTGTGGGTCCTATCAGTGAGCCAGCTGGCCACCCACCTGATGAGATAGGGATTTACGCCAAGTTTTCTTAGATTTTTGATGATACCCTAGTGAGGCATTGTGTCAAAGGCTTTGGCCAAGTCAAGGTAAGCTGTGTGTACTGACTTTCACTCATCCAGTGCCTTGGTGACAGTCTCAAAAAAGTCAACCAGGTTCAACAGGCAAGATTTGCCCTTGACGAACCCGAACTGGGTGGGGTCACATTCTTGAAGATTGTCTGTGTCCTTGTTTATGAGGTCCATACTAATATGCTCCATGGCTTTACAGATCAGACTTGTCAAGCTAATGGGATGATAGTTTACAGAGTCAGTAGTGGCATGACCTTTGTGCAAAGGGATGACAATGGCAGTTCTCTACTCTGCTGGAATGAAGCCTGTACTTAGGCTATGCTTAAATATGATGCTCAACGGCAAGGCTAGTTCTAGCTGAAGATGTTGCAGAATACAGCCTGAGATACTATCAAGTCCCATGGAGGCTATGTTCTTTGCCTTGGACAGGGCCTTTAACATTTGATCTAAGGAGATGTGAGGTGCGGGCAAATATCAGGGATGTCGGATGGGCCTTTGTGGGGGACAGCGAGGTGCAGTTTGCACTGAACCTATCTGCTAGTAGGTTGGCTAAGTCAACAGGATCACTATAAGTGGCACCATTACCTAATTCAGAACAAACTTGGGCTTTGCCGGGGAAGTTTCCTGACATAACTGAAAAAGGCTTTGTGGTCAACCTTAGTTTTAGAGGCTAGTTATGATTGATAATTAGCTTTGGAGGATTTCACTAGTGATCTAATTGCTTGTTGAGGCTAAGGAGGGTGTTTTTCTAATTGGGAATGTGTGTTTTATTACCCTTGGACAACAGTTTCTTCCTTTTGTTGTAAAGGCTGTTTATAGAGGATGTCCACCACATAGGTTTGTGTTGCCTTGAGGTGCAGGTTTTACTTCTGTTGGGTATGGCTGAGTCCATGCAGTTATACAGGTGCTTGTCTACTGCACTGCCATACTATTCAGCATATTGGTCTGCATTCTCTGAGGGGGGGGTGGTGGTGAGAAGCTACTGATACCCTCCCTTAGTAGGTAGTAGTCAGTTTTTGAGAAGTAGAAGTAAGAAGAACAGAAGCTGTTTAGCAGGTTGTCCATCATTGCACCCCTACATCTGATGTGGTTCTCAGACCATTTGTGTTGCAATGTTATTATAAGGCTACATGTTGGCCCTAGCTTTCAAACCGTCACAGACTCATATCTGTACTGGCCCATATGTAACAGTCAGACACAGGCCCACACATGGGGACAGGGTGTTAATATTGCTCTGCCAAATGTAGACAGTTGGAAAAATGGTTTGGTATTAACTTGCTTTTTCTTATGGGTATGACGTCTTGCTTTTCCACTGTCTGGCATTGATGTTTTCACATCAACATTTATTGTTTTGCAAGTAGTTTTGCAGGCAAATGCAATGTCATGACAAGCAGAACATATATATGAGGAATACCTGTGGTCCTTCTGTGACACCCTGTCATTCCAGGGGTATGGCTGGTGCTCAGTGACTTGTTGTCAGTACTGACACAGTAAGGTGGCAGCCATTTATAACCTGGCACTACACGGTCTTTCAAAAACCTGCTGTTCTACTAGTCACTGTGTAGGTTACTCCAAGCTGTGTACTGTCCATATGTGTGGCCCCCTGTCCCTAAATTGTCCAGCTTTCCTGCAGTAATGGATATTGACTTCTGAGCAATGTGTACTAATCCTACCATAGGTGTAGCTGACAGGAAAATTAGTTTGCACAGACAGTCTTGAAACATGGACCCTGACAACCACAGTAGTGTACTTAGACCACTAAGATACAACAGTAAGTGCTGCCTACTTCCTGACAGTATTAACCACACATATACATAGCTCATTGACCCCTGCATAATGTGGACATGCAACAAGTTAGCAAATTGATTGGAGCAGCCCTGGAAATGTATGCTCTGCTGCTATTACCCTACAAACATATATGTTACTGCATTTCTATGGGGACACGTGTGTGTTGGGGGGAGGGGGGCATACCTCTCAACTGTACACATTTCCACAGACTGTCCAGATGTTTGCTTTACATTTTGGTTCCATTCAGCATAGTATTGTGCTTGTCTTGGAGAATACCGGCATATCACTAAAGAACAAAGGTTAGATAGTAATGACAGACATTTGAGTTTCAGATTTCCTACCCTTCAGAGATGTAAGGCAACTGCATGACCTGCTGTGATACACTGTGTAAATTTGTAAGAGGAATATTTCATCATGTCCCTATTTGTGGGCCTTTATCCAAAAAAAGGAGGTCCCAACAGTTAAAGAACTTCAGGCAAAGCAAGCAATTCTAAAACAAAAACAGCCAGAAGTCCACCATTCTTAAGAAAGTGCACTTTAATAAAACAACAAATAAAATGCAGTAAAACAAAGCTTTCGAGTTAATACTCTTCCTCAGTGTTACATAAAAACTAAATAAATGCACTTCTTATATACACCAAACCAGACAGTCATTACAGTACCACAGTTTTTGTAGAGCAGATCATGCACCAGGTTTAAATGGTTCTGTCAGTATTAAACTTGTTTTAAAAGATAAACATGATTTGGTTTAATGTAAGGATGAACTATGTCTAGGGAGTTGCTTGTATTTATGATGGGGCACTTTAAATCAGTTATTGCCATTAAGGGTGTTTTTTAATGACTGGCTGTGTATATAAGAAGTGGATTTATTTCGTTTTTTATGTAACACAGAGGAAGAGTATTAACTCGAAAGTTTTGTTTTACTGCATTTTATTTGTTGTTTTATTAAAGTGCGCTTTCTTAAGAACGGTGAACTTCTGGCTGTTTTTGTTTTATGTTTTATATTTGTGGGCCTTTTCAACATATTCCTTTATGGCTTTGTACAGCTGACTTGCTGAGAGAGGCTGAGAGGTGTATATGGGACTCCAACATTGACATCCATGCATGTGACCTATGACCTTGCAGTTTCTTAGTCCCCCACATATACTGCAGTGGGTTTTGTCACCTAGGCCAGTACTGCATATTCTGGGAAAGCCAGTATTTGACATACATTTCCTGTTGTCCCACATAGCTGTCAGTTGTCTGCTGCTATCCCGGTAGGCAACCCCATTCCCTTGCATACATGCAGCGATACCATAGATTTGCTACCACAATGTACTACTCCATTCATTTGTTGTTAAGAAGAGTGACTTACCTTGTGCCTGTGGAAGTTGTGAGGATGGTGCTGCAGGGCTGACTCTGTCGGATGCACACAGTGCACAGCCTATACATGGTAAGGTACAGGTAGTGTGATGTGTGTGGCATCCTTTTTACTATGTGTGTGAGTCAAAGAGAGGTGTCAGTCCCTTGGTCTTGGCATTGCCTCTTTGCCAAGGCCAGGGCATACTGGACATGCCTACATCTGCCTATAGGGACAGGCTCAGGGGGTTCCTCCTCCGAGTCCCCCTGTGCCTGTGGGGACCTTGGCAATGGTGGGGGGCTGTGTGCCCCTTCCCTGTGATATTCCTTCAGCAGCTGTTTCCACAAGATCATATTGTGTAGCATGGCAAATGCTATGAACATGTGTGCACATGTGGCTGAAGAGTACTGCAGGGCTCCACCAGATATGTCAAGGCAGCGGAACCATGACGTGAGCAGCCCAAACACATGCTTTGTGATGTTCCTAGTTTGTGAGCGTGCCTCATTATGGCATTCTTCAGTGTGTGTGTGTGTGTGTGTGTGTGTGTGTGTGTGTGTGTGTGTGTGTGTGCATTTCTGATGGGTGTCATCATCCACAGTTCCAGTGCTTAGCCAGCATCCCCCACTAGATGGCCATACAGGACGTCCCCCTGGCAAATGCATGGTACAGCTGTGAGGTGTGCCAGATGTGGGAGTCATGACAACTGCCAGGGCTGCTAGCACACACACTGATGATAATGCCCTGGGCATTGCACATGACCTGGCAGTTGATGGAGTGATAGCCCTTGTGGTTGATATTCACTCTACCCTCTTCACCGGGTGGTGCTTTGATGTGGACATGAGTGCAGTCAATTGCACCCAGTACCTCCGGGTAGTCTGTTACATGGAGGAAGTGATGCATATTGCTGGTCCTCTCCTCAGAGGTGGTGGGGAAATAACTGTGCTTACTGGAATGTCTTACCATGACATCCAGGAACTGGTTGAGTACCCTGGACGCAGATGCCTGTGAGACCCCCATGATGTCCCCAGTAGGTCTTTGTACAGTATCTGTAGCTAGTATTCTTAAGGCTACACATACCTTTGTTTCCACTGGGATGGGTTCCCCTCTGTTTGCTCTGGGTTTGAGGTGAGGCCAGCAGAGCTTGATGAGTTGCTGTAGTATTTCCCGGTCCACCCTGTAGCTCTCTACTATCTGCAGCTCATGTAGCCCCTAAACGGTTACCCTGGGTCTGAACACTCTTCTCCTCCTCAGCTTGGGTCATTTGTCAGCATCATCCTCATCACCATTCTCAGTCTGTAGCACACAGACATGTAGCAAAGCAGCAGCATCCCCTATCATTTTGTCAGTTAAAATTCCCATGTGTGTACTCCAATGGTGCAGAGTTTATAGGAAAAACAGACTGAAGAATGTCTGCATACTTTATACTGGTGTGCTGCTGTGCCTGTGTGATTGGCTGACTATAAATACATTCCACCTGCCAGCTGCGTTACTGAGTGGATTGAATGGGCCAGTTTGAGTGCCAAAGGGATTTTTAGTCATTTATAGTTGATTGCCTTTTGTAAAGGTGTTTCTATTTTTTTTCCTGTGTTTTTAAGCCCCGCACTGCGCAAACCTTCTGCTCAAATGTAAACACTTCTAAGCAGATCTAACCCTCCCCTGTACATGAGCATTCTTAGCTTTTCTTAAACCAGCTAAGCACAGCTAAGCAGCCTCAGATACACCCCATTGCTTAGCTAAGAGCAAACAGAGGCCACTGGGCTCCAAAAACATGACACCCTCCCCCTTTACATGTCAACTGCCTTTTCTGCCTACAGTACCATATTATAGCTCTTACACAGTTAGGTACCTGCACACATGGTCTCTCATTTTGCTATTCAACAAACTTAGCTCATTTACATATACCTAATTGCGTATATCCTAGTTAAACCACTACACCAGAGCCTATGTCCTTAGCAACCACTGTTACCTGCCATTGTTATGAGTGTGCATGCTGGCCAGTATAATGTAAAAATTACTTTTACCATTCGGATTGCCTTTTTACTATTTTTATTTTATTTTGTGCTAGATCACATGTTTGCACGCCGCTGCACTCCACTTAAACAGTCCATATCTGCCAAAACAAAAAACTTTTAATTTTATCTATTTTGCAACACTTTTTCATGCCAATGGCCATAGTTTTGGCCATTGGCATGCCTAATGCACATAATACATGCTTTACTTTTAGTTGTCTCGGCCCCATTTTTATTTTTGCAGTCCAGTACACTGTTACTAACTGCATACATTTCTGCTGCAGATACGGCTAATACACAGATGCCTGTCTACTTCCTGGATCGCAAATGAGGTGATTTGCATTATGCAATCACCTCCATGGCTGAACAGTGCTATGAGTCTCATGCACGCATCTAGCCTGGTTTCGTGGATCACTCAGCCTCCGAACTCCGTGTTTGGGCCACGCCACTCTGCTTACAAGGAGATTAGCTCCATGTAAGCTTTATTGAATTACCCCTTCCTGTTTCTGGGATGTGGTGCTATTAATTACAGAAACACATTAGCTGAAATGAGGAAAGACCTCATTATCAGTTAATCTGCATGTATCTGAGTCACTCTTAATCACTATGAGTACAGATCAGCACTTCCTACAGTAGTTAAGATAGGCCGTCAGTGCATCATGTTAGCACAGCCACCCTCCCCCATTCACTTTCACACACACACACACACACACACACACACACACACACACACACACACACACACACACACACACACACACACACACACACACAAACACCACATACCCTATACCTGTCCCTCAGTTGGAAGAATGTTCCTGATGTCTCATTTTTTCATGCCCTTTTATACCACAGATGATTACAGTCAGTAATTGATGTTAGACACCAAAGTTTCATACTTCATATCCTTCGGTAAGTGCATGCCAGTGCAAATGCTATTATTCTAGTGACTTTCTAAGTTTGTAATATGAGTACTTAAAATACATACTGATTGTGTGTCGTTGTTCCTCCATGAATTTTGGCCTTTTCTTTGTGTAGCTTTCTTGCATTTTGAGGTTAAGAGGTATGCTTTATGTTCCCTGAACTTCTCCATTGTAACTTATGACCATCATACACGATTAGAGCATAGCTAAACAGACACATTCCTCCAGCTCTCATGCTAGAGTTGATGAAAAGGGGTTGTATTGGTTTACTTTCAGAAGGAAATCTGAGCTTATATTACATTGACAAGAAACTGTCAAAGAATCTCTCCCTCTCCCTCTCCTTCTCCCTCTCCCTCTCTCTCTCTCTCTCTCTCTCTCTTTCTCTCTCTAATAAAGTTTCTGATCATGATAGCAAACTAAACTATATTCTTCTATTTGCTCCTGACAGTATCACAGATGCTAGTGTGATAGCTGACAGAGTAACTATCTTACTATTTTTGTATTCCAGTGCCATGTAAAAAAAAAGAGCCTGCTGTTTGAGAAATACAAAAACAAAATGATCCTAAACATGTCTGCTATGTCCTACAATCTGTAAACTGGTTTTCTTTGAAATGACTTCCAATAGATAAGGCACACTGATATTTTAGTATCTTTCTCAAAACCCTCTACAGTATAGTTTCAGAAGCAAAAATTTAGAACGTCTAGTTTCCCCTGGATTTTTCCAAAAAATAAAGTTACGATGTCAAATGGAGCACTTCTTTGGATAGTCTATCAACAGCCAAAGGTGGCTGTTGGCAGTGTTGATTACCTGATACCCGGTTAAACCATTTTTAATCTCAAGCAAAAGCTAGTGCCTGCTGGATGACATCATCTGTTCCCACTTTGATACAAAAGCACTTTGGAAAGAACTAGCCCTTACAAACCAATAGGGTACAGAGAAAAGTCTAAAACTAAATGCAAAAAGGTGCAGCATTGTCACATTTGGGAAACACCCAGCTGATACAACTTACACCACATCCAATACCCATCTCCACATGGACAAAGTAGCCAGGTATTTTGACACCTGGTGTGACACTTCCCTCATATTTTACTACCAGAATACAACAGTAGTTAGGAAATCCTTCTATTTAGATCAACAGATTTCATCTAAATTTAAAGATTTTATTGCCCGTATGTACTCTGCCCTAGTTAAACCATTTGGTAAGTACACTGCTCCTATCGATGTGTACCTAGCCAGACATATCATGCAGATAGAAAGGCCCAAAGCACTCCTAATGAAAAACATTATTGGCTTGATAAATGTTAGCTGGCTTAGTGTAAGATGGCTTAGTGGTTAAGGTCTTCGCCTCCCATGCATAAGGTACAAGGTTCGATCCTCACCTCCGAACAATGCCTGTTTGGAGTTTGCATGTTCTCTCTATGTCTCCATGGGGTTTCTCCCATGTTCAAAACACATTCTGAATATTTCCATCTCAAACTCACCAATGAATGGAGCTGTGGGAAGCAGCACAGACTCTACATGGTGCCCTATAGGAGGAAGAGTTGTACAGACCAACCACTTTCGGCATCTACTGCGGTGCATAGTATCCTCAAGATAGGAGAACATGGATCACAGATTGCGTGCTGTGGCAGGGCTAGCCACTCGAGCCACTCGGATTGGGCAACAGGAATAAAGAAGGAGAAGCCATTCTAGATTTCTGTCTGGTAAATGGCTTGATAGTAGCCAACACATGGTTCAGAAAGAGAGACAGTCACAAGATCACATACAAGAGTAATCAACATGCAGCTCAGGTAGACTTCCTTCTAGTAAGGAAAAAGCACTGGGGCAGAATCCATGATCGCAAAGTCATCCCCAGTGAAACAGTCAGCCCACAGCATAAACCACTAGTTGCCACAATCAGCTGCAAGCAGTGGTCAGAAAAGGCTCAAAGGTCAACAGAGACTAAGCTGAAGACCTGGAAGTTGACTGGAGAGAAAATGCAACAGTTCAAGGAATTACTCAGAGCTCTAGCACCCCAAGAAAAGGAGGAAATAGGTGAAGTTGAAGAAGAATGGCAGCACCTAAAAATAGCATGTGTTAGGACTACAGAAAAGATATGCGCCTGAGCCAGGTATAAAAATAAGGTACATAAGGAAAGCTGGTGGTGGAATGCAGAAGTCCAGGAAGTCATCAAAAGAAAAAAGAAGTCCAGGAAGAAGTGGGAGACAGAAAAGACTGACCAGGGTAGGAAAAAATACTTGTTGGCTAAGAAAGAAGTTGCAATAGCAAATAATAGGACATCGGAGGCACTGTACCAACTTCTGGAAATTGACTCAGTAAGTGGGACAAAAACTATATCAGGTTGCAAGGCAAAGACAGAAAAATTAAGAAGATATTCAGACACACTTCATAAGAAATGCTAGCAACAACCTGCTCACCAACCCAGAGAAGATCAAATGCAGATGGAAGGAGTATTTCCAGCAGCTTCTGAATGAAGAAAACCCCACAGAAGCTGTACTGCCCCAGAAACAGCCTACAATGAGAGAAGAAGAGGAACCCACCCTAGAAGAAGTAAGAACAGCACTAAGGAAGCTGAAGTCAGGGAAAGCAGCAGGCTCAGATGAGGTCACAGCAGATATGACAAAGATGCTGGGTGAGATAGGGGATAAATGGCTCCTGAGGATACTAATAGCAGTGTGGAGAGAAAAGTGTATCCCAGATGACTGGAGAATAAGCATACTCTTGCCAGTGTACAAAAACAAAAGGGACATCCACAACTGTGGGCAGTACAGGGGCATAAAACTCCTATCCCACTGCATTAAAGTTCTGGAGAGGGTGACTAATAAATAGATATGCAGAGTAGTAGAATGTAAGATGGCAGATGAGCAGTTTAGATTCAGATCAGGAAGCAGCACAACTGACCCGATGTTTGCAGTGAGACAGATACTTGAGAAGAAGCTAGAGATGAGGAGAGAGTCCAACTGGGCATTCATATACTTGGAAAAAGCATATGACAAGGTCCCAAGAAAGCTGATCTGGGCAGTACTGTGGTGGTTTGAAATCCCAGAAACATTGGTAGAATTAGTTCAGGCTATGTACAAGGACCCAGTGACTCAAATACGAGCAGTGTTCACCCTCAAAGAGGGGTTCCCAGTCGGTGTGAGTGTACATCAGGATTCAGCTCTGAGCCCACTGCTGTTCATACTGGTGATGGACTACATTAGCAAACAGGTTGTAGGGGATGGATCAACAAAGCTGCTTTATGCAGATGATGTGGCAGTACAGGCAGACTCTGAGCTAGAACTTCAGCAAAGGATAGGAGAATGGAATGCAGCTCTGAAGGCACATGGGATGAAACTAAGCACAGATAAGATGGTGGTAATGGCAGCAAATTGGGGAAATCAGAAGAAGCTGAGAATAGAGATAGAAGGGAAGAAAGTAGAACAGGTAGACAGCTTCATATATCTGGGAGGAGTAGTTCAGGAGAAAGGTAGTCCGAATTGAGAGGTCAAAGTTAGAATCAGAGGGGCTGCAGCCAACTGGCATAGAGTATCAGGTGTAGTCTATGACAGAAGAATGCCAAAGAAGCTGAAAAGTAAGGTGTACAAGACAGTTGTGTAACCAGTACTACTGTATGGTACAGAAACCTGGGCAGTAAAGGCAGAACAGTTGAAATTAAGTGCCTGAGAAAGGTGATAGGATGCACACTGTGGGACAGATGAAGAAATGAGGGCATAAGAGCAGAAGCCAAAGTAGCTCCAATTCCAGAAAAGATCAAAGAGAACAGATTATGGTGGTTTGGGTACATGTGTAGAAAAGCAGAAAGCAATCTGGTGAGGAAGATTTGGGACAGACAGGAAGAATTTAAGAGGGAGCGAGGACATCCAGAAAAGAGGTGGAAGGATTGTGTGAAAGAAGATCTGTGACAGTCAGGCATGAATGTTGAAGAAGGCAGGAGTGTGGCACTGAATCAAGAGAGTTGGCGGCAGTTAACATGATACCCTGACGCCATGTAGAAAAATGGGAAAAGGGGATGATGATGATGATGATGATGATGATGATGAAATGTTAGCTTTCAAGACTGACTAGAAGCCCTAACCCTACACCTTGTCTAGTGTAGATGCCTGTATATAGCAATGGCGGCTCATCCTATTGGACTGCAGGACTACAGCCCCCCCAGCTGAAAACCAAAAAAAAAAAAATCCCGAATCCCAAAACTCACGCATGCGTGAGTGGAAAGCTCAAAGCCAGACTGCTTCTTGACCAGTCTGGATTCAGAATAAGGCAGCAGTCTCACAGATGCCCAAGAAGTCTATGTGGTTACAGCCGCGTAGACTGGAAGGGGATCGGACTGCAAGGTCAGCAGTCTGTGCTTGCACTCATGCGTGCGTGCTCGGCATTCCATAACCAGATATGCTGAGAAATGGTGCTAATGCTTTTATTTGCTGAAACAGAGCTGATGGTGGAGAAATGGTGCTTGTGCCTTTATTTGTTGAAATGGAAGGTACTGCTTGTGTGTGTGTGTGTGTGTGTGTGTGTGTGTGTGTGTGTGTGTGTGTGTGTGTTTGTGTGTGTGTGTGCGCGTTTGCATGTTTGTGTGTGTAAAATGCCCCAGTGACTACAACAACTCAGGAAATACAGCTGGTAGTGGCTAGACTCAAACCCTGTACCTTGGGAGTAGGTAGTAGGAGCTTGAAATCCCTACTTGTGAAAGTTTTGCTTCATATTGCTGTTCTGTTCCTCATAAAATCTGTGGTTTTCTGGAAAATAATGTCAGGGATTTGAATTTCATACTTCATATTCTTCAGAAAGTACATGGTAACACAAAACCTTTTATTCTAGCAATGTTCTGTTTATAAGATTATTTTTGGCTTTGTCCAGGTTTTTTGTGCTAACAGATTGAGAACTACTGTGAGAACTGAATTCACTGAATATGTTTGCGGGGCTGTATTCCCCCATTATTGGCTTTGTCTAGGTGTTTTGTGCTAAGAAGTTGAGAGCTATGGTGAGAACTGAATTCACTAAATTATAGCCATTTAAGTTTCAGTCTAGCTGTCTTTAAAGAAACAGCTGCTTTGGCATAGTGGTATGTTGCTCTGCTCCGACTGTAGTGCACAGGGTCCTGGGTTCAAGACTTGGCAGAGAAATGCATGGCAGTAACACAGCATTTTATTTTTGCTTCATATTGCTTCATATTGCTGTTCTGTTCCTCATAAAATCTGTGGTTTTCTGGAAAATAATGACGGGCATTTGAATTTCAGACTTCATATTCTTCAGAAATCACATGGTAACACAAAACCTTTTATTTTAGCAATTTTCTGTTTATAAGATCATTGTTGGCTTTGTCTAGGTTTTTTGTGCTAACAGGTTGAGGGCTACGGTCAAAACTGAATTCACTGAATATGTTTGCAGGGCTGTATTCCCCAGTATTGTTTTTGTCTAGATGTTTTGTGATAAGAAGTTGAGAGCTATGGTGAGAACTGAATTCACTAAATGATAGATAGCCATTTACGTTTCAGTCTAGCTGTCTTTCAAGAAACAGCTGATTTGGCATAGTGGTATGTTGCTCTGACTGTAGTACACAAGGTCCTGGGTAGGTTCAAGACTCGGCAGTGAAACATATAGTGGTAACACAGCATTTTATTCTAGTAATTTTCCAAGGTTATACAAGCAATGTTTAAAATGTGTCCCTAGTTTTTGGGCTTTTGTCCCCCCAATAAATGTTTGGCCTTTTCCAGATTTCTTGTTCTTCAAAGTTGAGAGATACAGTTGAGTGTCGAGTGGAATTTACAAGGAGCTGAGAGCTTGAAGAGAAGTTTAGTGCATTATGCTGAGTCTGCTTGCATTGTTAATAGCACAACAGGTAGTGTACTTGCTTTTGATGCAGAAGGCTGTGGGTTCTACTCCCACAGTATATAGATGCATTGCTGATACTGTACTGTGTTGTACCTTTGAAGGGGTTGGATGCTGCAGTCCTGAGAATGTCCTCTTTGGTGGACATACCTAGTAACAATGAGCCTGTTATTAGTTTGCCATCCATCCCCTATTGCAATATTACTAGCTCATCATTTTTGTTATGTAACATAGGAAATGTATTATTCAAGGGCAACAGGCACTTTATTTGTAGATGAAACAATGAAATATAAGTTGTTTGCTAGCAGCAACCTCTTCATTAGTTGCAGATCTCGTTAATGTGGAATTATTTAGATGACTTGTACTTCTGCAGAGATTGTGCATATTTACTGATACTGGTGGATTGTAGAAGTTTGAGTAGACTTTTATGATGGAAATGTTCTGAATTGGGCAGTTTTGTCATTATTGGTGAATGCATTTTGTTTAATTGTTTACTGGAAAAATGTTCCAAACAATAAAATTTAAAACACCTTCTAACAACTGTACTGTATTATACAAGGAATATAATGTAATACAATCAGGAAGGTGTATCAAAGAACACATGTATGTTTCCTGTGCAAAGGGCCTATGATATAAAAACAGCCCAAAGTTAATGTTTATCTGCCACTGGCCAGATGTATTTTCGATGAATGTGATTTTCAATGCTGTTTCAATGAACGTGAGTTTCAAGGGCAGAGAAGGTTTAATGCTAAGTCTATTTTCATTGTGAGACTGCATTGCTTTGTTTAGCAGATGTCTATTAGTGTTTGTGGTGTAAAATGTAAAATAAAACTTTTAAATGAAACCCAAATCATTGTAGAAGTAAAGCAGTATGTACATGACAGTGTTTATGGTAAATGGGATGAAACAGACAAATAATGAGACATTGGAATAGCTGCAGGGGGAAGGCCCATTCGACCATGATTTTGTGAAGGGGGAAGGCCGGTAAACTCAGCAGCCCTGGCTGAACTATACCTCTCAACTCTCGGGATTTTTGCAGAATGAATAGATTTTTGCTTCTTATTTTTGATTTTTTTCCTCATAACATTTATGGTTTTCTGACAAATCATTTATCAATGAAGTCACTAAATATTGAGTTTCAGACATCATACCCTTCAGAAAAATGCATGCAAGACCTATTATTCTGTCAACTAAGTTTATACAAGAGCAATATTTAGTACTGTTTGTATGTTCTCCCAATATATTTGGCCTTTTCCAAATGCTCTGCATTGAGTTACATGCAAATAAATCGATTTATAGAATTAGGTATATCCAAACCTCTGAAATGTCCCCAATTTTGGCTCAAAATGCTGTTCTCCTCCTAATAATCCCTCTGCAAAATGGCAAATTTGGAAGAAAGTGTAGAGGATTTACAATTAATAAATAATTGTAATGATCAGAGTTATAGATTACTTTTACTTTCAGAAATGCATGTAGATTCTCTTATTCTGTCAGCTGCTCAAGTTAACAGTACTAATATTAAAAACGGATCCCTTCTTTGACAGGTTCCCAGCTGTATTGTGCGGCTATTTTATATTTTTGCATCACATTTCTGGTCTGTTTTTCATAAAATTGTGTTTTTCTGGCAAATTAGTGGCAAATCATTAAAGATTGAAGTTAGATAATGACAGACATTTGAGTTTCAGATTTCATACCCTTCAGAAAATTCATACTAATGCAAGACCTAATTATCTTTCTAAGTTTATAAGAGCAGTATTTAAAAACTGTCCTAATTTTTGTGCCTTTGTCCCACTTCTATTTATGGCTTTGTCCAGATTTCTTGTTCTGAAGTTTGAGAGGCATGACAAATGTGTCAGGGCCATCACCATCAGCCAAAGAGATTTCAAATTGTGACATACTTGGTGCACCCCACACCCCCACATAGTGACTCTGGATGTGTCCAAGCAAGGCAAGAAGCAGTTATGCAGTGTTAAGTGTGAAGAGTATCCCCCTATCCCAGGTAGACACAAGTACTACAGTGGCTTTTCATCTGTCTTTGATTTTGCAGAATGTTCTGGTTTTCTGTCATATTTTTATACT
This sequence comes from Protopterus annectens, assembly GCF_019279795.1. Classification (NCBI taxonomy): domain Eukaryota; kingdom Metazoa; phylum Chordata; order Ceratodontiformes; family Protopteridae; genus Protopterus; species Protopterus annectens. The sequence goes on from NC_056751.1 coordinate 318,871,606, forward strand.
GTTGATTTATGCTTCTTATTCAGAAAATGCATGTTGTTGCAGTGCCTGTTGCTCTGTGTTTAAGTAGCAATGCTTTAATGACTATCAGGTAAGCTTATCTGAGACTTTAAGATGCAAGTAAGCTTTAATAAGCATATTGTTAAAGAATTGCCAGCATTGAAAGTCTTTTTGTTGTTGCCATGCAGAGAATATTTACATAACTAGATAGCGTATAAGCCTTGGGTATTGAAATGCATATGACAATATTTGTAATAAAGGACAGGATTACAGTATTTTCAGAAACTTATTACATTTCTTGGAGACTTGCAGTCATCTTTTCAGGTTTTACCCGTAAACTAAACAGAATGTGAATTTGTCATGTGTGGTCCATAAACTGTGCAGTAATCCTTTAAGCAATTTATCTTGAGCTTGTTTCTTGTTTGCTGTTCATTTTTTACTTTGATCATGTTTTCCCTATGAAAGAAATAAATAGTTATTGTCAGGCAGCAGGTCTTTTTTGGATAAGAAACATTTTTACAAGTGGGGGTATCACATTGATTGCTACTTTTACCATGTTACTTGGTACTTTTATAAAGCTGAATATAAATTATAATTAGAACTGCAGTGCAAGGAGAAGTGGTTTGAGTTGAGTGCTGCTTGTTTTTTTTATATACTTGATTTTGACTGGCATTCCAGTAATGTATTTAAAAAGTATTTTATTTTTTCATGCCTCACAATCTTTTTGTTTCCATTTAGATATTAAGTAAGCTGTCATCTAGCCAATGCATCAAAATATTTTTTCTTCTACACTTCATTTTCTCTTGAATTGGATTCTCATAATGATGGTTTGGCACCCAGGGCACCATATTTAAAGTCCCAGATTTTGCAATTTTTAGCATAGCCACACCCCTTTCTGGTTGACCACACCCCTCCAATTGGCCCCACCCATTCCACTGTTTCCTGCAGCCCCCCCTTTGATTTGAAGCCACCAGCCACCACTGGTATAAAGATCTATGCATGGTATTCCATGCCCTCAAGTCCCTAAGCCTAATGGATCTGATGCTGTCATAGGATGAATGGTTCCACAATCAATGGCAAAAAGGATCTGATCTTCTATCATGCATGTTAAGTAGAATGACATCCTTGTCTCCTTCAAGACTAACATTTCTGAAAGGATGGGTACTTGCAAGTTTGTCTCTAGAGTGACATGCTTCTCCTTCCTGGAAGTGGGAGGTAGATCTCTTTGTAACTGGCAAAGCGAATATGGTCTTTAGTCTTACTTTCCTTGTATTTCTTATAATCATCATTCCTGGCAGTTAATACACCAGACTAAAGCTGTTAATTAGCTGCTTCCTGTACCCAGGATAGAGGGTCTGATTTTTTCTATCTTCATTTATCTACTGTGTGACTCTGATAATTCACTTATCCAGATAGTGCTCCTGGGTCACCACTAATAAGGGACCTTTGTATCCAGTGGGCTTAACAAACATGAAAAAAATTCTATGATCCATAGAAGAAATTTTCAAAGACCCTAAACATTTTGGAATTTTTATTATCAGTTACAGACACACTCAACCAGCATAGGAATAATCAACAATTTGTATCCTCCATCTTCTTTGATGTGTCAAAAGCATTTAATGCAGTTTCACATCAAAAACATCTTAATGAACTTTCCTCCTTAAATCTCTCCCAATCAGCCCTTGCTTGGTTTCACAGCTACCTGGCAGAATGACAACAATCAGTCAAATGGCTACATGAAACCTCTCCCTTACTACCAGTTTCAGTCGGTGTCCCTCAAAGCTCAATCCTTGGGCCACTACTCTTTACAATCTTCACGAACACACTCAGCTCAGCAACCCACTCATCAACTATTGTGCAATATGCAGATGATTCCTCACTTATCTGTACAGATTCCTCCATCCCTGACCTCTTATAAAAGACTCAGCAAGCATTTACACACATTGAAAAACATCTTGCAGACAACCAACTCATTCTAAACCCTAACTAAACTAAACTAATGATCTTCTCAAATAACAAAACATATCACCTCCCACTCCCTTTGACCATTATCTCCTCTAACAGTACTATAATTGCACCTGTGGACCACACCAAACTGCTTGCTGTCACCATTGACAATACCCTAAAATATGATAAACACATAGTCCAGGCTGTCAAAAAGGTACACATTAAACTAGCCAAACTGTACAGGGCCAAACCTTTCCTCAACATAGCCTCCAAACAATCCCTAGCCCGAACATACCTACTCTCCCCACTATTATACGCCTCCCTATCTTTACTAATCTGAGGAAATCTGAACTAAACAAACTTGAGGCATGCTACAATAAAATAACAAGATTTGCCAATGACCACCCAAATCAAACTCACAATTGCTCAGCTCTCAAGCAACTAAAATGGTTAGAGCACCCACACCTTATATAATTTAACAAACTCATAATTGCTTATGCTACCATTCATCAACCCAACAATTGCCCTGCCCTAAAAAAACTAGTCTAACCTTATTCTTAATTGTAGATCCGTGCAGTCTTCCAACAAACTATTACTAAAGGTCACAAAAGCTAATAACAGTTCTGGGGATACTCTGTCTTCCAACCAAGTATCAAAGATCTGGAACTCCATACTTCAGCATATTCTCAACAAAACAAACCCTAACATATGTAAATGTCTACTTAAGGAACATCTATAAAATAGTTGGCTCTGCTCCTGCACCACCCCTGGCTGACCTGTTGAACTCTGTATTACCTACACATTCCCTTGTCCTATTCCATATACACTATTTACATACATACCAGCTACTGTTTCATGCTAGTTTTCCCTATAATATTTTATTCCTATCTGCTACTTTGACACAGCTCACTGACTTACTCATAATTAATAAAAGAACTCTGAAAAACAATTCTCACAATTGAGCTATGTATAATACCCCAGGTACTAGGCAATATACCTGATTAATTAATCCAAATGATACATCTACAAGTCTGCTTGTTTACATGCTACGTCTTAGATTATTATAGAAACTAATGTACATAACTCATGAAGGTTTTAATGGACCTGACTCATCAGTATGTATATGTACTTTTGTATAACTCTGTATGTTTTTAATATCCTTGATTTTATGTTGTATACTTTTTACATCAGTGCTCTTTTCAAAGTTTTACTTTTTATTACTTACGTCTTAATTCTGAATATTACTCTGTCTAAGATTGTATGTTAGAGCTTTTCCTCCCCAGGCCTTTGCTGAAAACAAGCTCTTTGTCCAGTCAGACACTCCTAGTAAGCAAATGCAAATAAATAGATAAATAAACCCTGGCCTTATGCCTACTCCTTCTACACTTCATCAACTTAACCATGCTGACATTTCCATCTACTTTAGAGTCTGCATTTGATATTCATTTCAATGAACTACATTAAATAACTACTGATGCACCATTATTTCGCAATTGCATTAGTAGTGTTGCTATCATATTTTAAAATATGCGCAATGCATGTTTCACTGGTTATTTTTAAACTGAAATCCATGTTGGTCACACTTAACAAATTGCCTCCTAAATTCTTGAAAGCTGCAGCCATATCCATATCTTGTCCTATGGCAATACAAATCAGTTAAATAAAAGACAATAGGGTGTCTGCAGATGGAAGCAATGCAACAGAAATTATATTAAACTATCAAGTGTTTCTAAAACATGTGCATTAACTTTCTTAATTAAGCAAGGATTTTTTTTTCTTGAATTAAGTCATTATTTTGCCAAATTTCCTTAAAAATATAATTTCCAGCAGGTAGATGGAATTCTTCTAAGGGCTTTTTATGTAGTAGACTATCTAAATGAGGTTTCGCTAGTATTACAATATCAAAGTTGATGGGTGAATGAGACTGATCACATTGAAATATTCTGTTTGTGTTTGAGGGGGAATATCTTTCTTGTAGTTACTTAAAGGAGGAACTATTTAAAAGTAGTACGATTCTGGCTAAACAGGGAAGTAACAGTACTTGCACACCATAGTACCTTCTTATTCATTTTTACTGGACTAATGTGTATATCTTAGAATTTTTCATTCATTTCAAGCAGAGAGGAGTTATGAGAGGAAAGCTATTAACAATTATTACTCTATCAAACTGCTGTCACTTCTGAAAATTCTGCATATGTGCTCAGTTCTTCTTATACCACATTTATAATAATCCCATATCTAGCATCCAGTGTGGTTTTAGACAGGATGGTGACACAAACACAGTGCTGCCCGGTGTCACATACATGTAATCTGTACCAAGATTGTCAGATCACTGTTCTTAGACCTTGCTCCCACTAGATGGCACCCTTGTGGTGAGCCAGAGTCACCTACTCTCGTCAAGGAAGGATTAGCTGGCAATGGCTGTTCATTCCCATCCTTCCCAGCCACCTCCTGCAGGCAAATGAGCCACTAATCAAACTTGCATCATCTGCAGTGTAGTTGTGCTTTATCCCATTATTCCACATTGCTGACTACTGTTCTTAGATCTTTTGAACAGACATCTTATCACTGCCTTTTAAAACTTCTAAACTTATATAAGTTTTATTTATTTTTGATGATTCATGCTTCTTTGTCCGTGCTGACAGTCTGAGTAACAATTTTATTCTCACAATCTGGCAATTTATTTGCAATCATGCATTCAGAAACTCATTAAAAGACTATCTTTATTACTAAATGGACATGTTACTGTGGAATTATATGAAAACCATTTATTAGCAGAGGTACCTTTAATAAAATTACTCCTGTTATGATGTCTGTACCTGTCTGTTAAAAAAAACATATACCTCTGATTTACATTATCACTTTCTAGATCTTGTTTGTTTGCGCATCCTTTATATGATGTTTTTTATGAATGTTACTTGAGTGCCTTGCATTTCTATAGTTATTTATTTCATCTTGAACCTTACCTTATAACAAACAATATCAATTAGACTCATTCTGTCTGCACCTAACCTTTCTGATAGGGCAGCACAGTGCTGCAGTGGTTAGCTTGTTGCCTCACAGCAAGAGGTTCTCTGGTTCGATTTTTGGTTGGGGTGCCGCCTCTATGGAGTGTGCATGTACTTCCTGCATTCATGTGGGTTTCTTCTGGGTGCTCCGGTTTCCTCCCACATTCCAAAAACATGTGTCTGGAGCATTTCTCCCTGAGTCTCTGCTGAAAATGGGCTCTGTCTCAATCTGACTTTCCCAATAAAAAAATGTTGAATAAATAGATAAATAAATTTTACTAGGAATTCTTGAAACGTGATGGCTCTGAAATCACTTGAGCAATCATAGCCAACTAGTTAATGATCAAAGTAATGGCACAGTTAGAAAACAGCTTTGGGGGTAAGCCCTCCATCACATTCCCATAAGAAACAATCCCCAGTAAGCCCTCCAGAATCTCCCCATGGGGAACAATATATATATATATATATATATATATATATATATATATATATATATATATATATATATTGTGTATGTATGCATGGGGTCTATATTAAAAACACGAACGTTTACTTACCCGAATACCTAAACGCCGACACATATTCTGTGAACCAGAAATACACTGAATGCCCTAAACCGCGAAATTCAAAAACTCAGAATGTCATAGTTGTCCCATCCCACCGTTCGCTACATACTACCTACACAAACAAAGTAAACCACATACATACACTAACCAAAACTCTACTTCTAACCCTAAACTAAACCCTACTTCTAAACCTACACTAAATCTTGTATATACCACCATGTATGCACTTAACCCGCACCCTACCCTAAGGTCCATAACTATTGCACACTTACCTTATGGAGTTATACCGCAGAAGGGCCAACCATGACAATTCGACATTTTGGATTTTGCGCTTCAGGACGATCTATGTTTTCGTGGTTCGATGAAGATGTGTCAGCATTTAGGCATTTGGGTAAGTAAACGTTCGTTCTTTTAATATAGACCCGTGTGCATGTGCATGAGGGTGTGTGTGTGTGTGTGTGTGTGTGTGTGTGTGTGTGTGTGTGTGTGTGTGTGTGTGTGTGTGTGTGTGTGTGTGTGTGCGTGTGTGTGCGTGTGTGTGCGCGTGTGCGTATGAGAAACTGAGTCTCAAGGAGACACAAGATAGCCATGTATTACCACCCATGTAGTCCTTAAGGGTAATTAAGTAGACTGCCTGTCCAACTTATAAACAGTATTAAAGAAAATACAGTTTGCAAGTATATTGCAACTGGTCACAACTTAAACATTTCTCCCTACAGTCTCCGTAGAATACTTTAATTCCACCTTCCTGAAAAATTCTAAATATACAAGCTCCACCGAGAACAATTAGAATAAAATCGAACTTTGCCCCATGGCTAACCAAAGAAACTAGATCACTGTTAAAAAGAATAGATAAGGCTGGTATCTATGGCAAAAAAGCAAATCTCAAGCAGCTCAACAGGCATAAAAGAACTTAGAAATAAGTCCAAAAAGCAAATAAAACAAGACAAACAACTACTACTATAACATCCAAACTAAGCATCAAAACAGTGAAAAGAAAAATGAGGTATTCCACAATGGATAAATGGTCCTTGGAACAACAACGAATAAAATATATGCAGAAAAGGAACATACAGGACCAAACACAGGGAACAAAGTACTTTAATAATTAGGTTAGTGCTTTCATGCCATAAACAACACTTCTTCAGACCATTAAAAACAAAAACTCATTCAATCACTTAAATACAATTACTAAAATCACATGGTTAAAATGAACCAATCACAAAACTTCCTAATGATGTCATAATATATGTACTACAAATTCATTCATAAAATACAACCCCCATACATAAGAAAAAGCACACAGCAATGACTCATTCACTTAATTAAACTACAAGCTTTCAGAAAGGGTCTCAGAGGAACCTTGCCATTAGGGCCAGGGTATTTATCAGTCTGTAGCCTAATAATCCAATGGATCTCATGTTGTTCTGTGATATTACTTAAATCTCCAAGACGTACTCCATCTTGCGAACACTCTAAAACTTTAAACTTAAAGAATTGTGAACAATCATAATCGAGAACATGCTTAGCAAGCACATTTCTTCTTATCAAGCCTACAAATTGCAGCTGCATGTTCTCTTGTTCTTTCTCTTAAAGTCCTGTTCATCTTGGCAATGCAAAATGAAGAATAGGAAACACAAGAAACCAAATAAATTAAATTCTTCATGGAGCGATTTGGTCTCACTTTAAAATAAAAGTCCCTACCCAGAACTGGATGCTTAAAATGATTGGTACAAACGATATACCTGAAAAAAGTGCACTCCCCATAAGGAAATATACCTGTATTCACCCCTACCATAACCCCCATAACATACCATCTTAATGGACTTTTTATTCTTAAACAAAAATGTGGGTACTCCCCAACTATTTGTTTGATCTTGTCATTACATAACAGAATTGGCCAATTCTTCCTAATAACCTCACATATCATATCCATGAATAATGTAAAACCATATTAACATTTTGTAGTGGATTCCCACTGGGGGCAACTATCCCTGGAGACCTATTATTAGAAAAATATGGTCAAGCATGACCAGACCTCATCTGTCTAATGGTTAGACCCATCTCATCTACATCTTTCCTCTAATAACTCCTTTCCATGAATTCACCCTAAACCATCTCCAAATCTAATTCAAACTCATTGTCAACATGTCCAGTCTACAGACCCTCATCCCATGACCTCTAAGGACATTCCTGAAGACCTGAGTCAGATGCATGCTATCTCTCCAAAATGTATTATTCATCCAACAAGATTTTCTCAAAAAAAAAAAAGTCCTGTCAGTATACATTTGCACCTGAACATCTAAAAATCCATAAATATTAAGTGAATATTTATAAGTAAACCTAAGAAATGTGGTGGTGCTGTGCAAATACTCCACAAACTCTTCAATCAAATCTAATGGACCTACCCATAACATAAAGACATCATCAACAAATCTCTTGAAGAACTTAACAAAGTATTTATTGTTGTTAAAATATATGTATTCTCCCACTGAGCCATCACTAAATTGGTGTAACTGTTGGTACAAGACATGCCCATGGGTACACCCTGTTTAAAATATACGTATTTTCTCACCGAGCCATCACTAAATTGGTGTAACTGTTGGTACAAGGCATGCCCATGGGTACACCCTGTTTCTGCCAATAGTATCGTCCATCAAATAAAAACATATTCTTCTCTAAAATCAATTCTATTAAAAAACAAATTAAAGCAATCCTAACATAATCAAAACAACTATTATGAACTAAAAAACTTCTCAATAAATCAAGACCTTCATCATTTGGAATCATAGTGAAAAGAGATTTTGCATCCAAAGTAACCATAATACAATGATCCCATAAGGTAGGATGGCTGACACAAATATAAAGGTCCTACAGAAACTGCTTTGTGTCTTTTAAAATAGTCAGGAAAAAATCAGCTAAAGATCTCAATTCCTTTTCAACAAAAATTGAAATGGGTTTGGTTACCCAACCATGCCCCAACACAATTGGTCGCCTGAAGGTCTAACAGTATCTTTATTAACTTTAGGTAAGATGTGGAGTACTACTACTACTGAAAAAGCAACAATAAAATAATTAAATAGGTCTAGAGATATAACTCTACTTAATAAACACTCATTCAACACAGAATAGATTGAACTAATAAACACATCTAAATCATTCTTACTAATAGCATAAGCAGTACTTTCAGACAGCATGTCTATCATTGCATCTACGTAAAATCTTCTATCCATTAGAAGCTGCATATGTCCATTAGTAGCACATGGGGCAGTTCTGAGGTAAATTTTCTTTTTTTCCAATCTATCAAGTAAGCTGTTCTTGAAAATGGACAGGGATGAACTTGTTTCATGTGGATATGGAGTCTGCAGAATATAACTGTCCCTCTAAATCATTCTGTTGATGTAGAAGAGGTTTCAATTCCTAGACAGAACATTTCCAATGCCATTTGACTTGTAGATGTGCAGTAAATCCATTAGTAATGGGTTAGAAGATGCCTTGTATGGCAGACAAAAGTCATCTCTTAGTCTGACCATGTTGGACATGTTGTTTAGGCCTTGTATCCTTTTAATAAGGTATCTCTTTAAGCATTTCAATAGTTGCATGTGTCTGAACTGATTTCAGAAAAAGGTATGCCCACCAAGACTCAGGAGATTTTCAGAATATTCATTTCATGCCTTAAGAATAGCTGCACTCAATGTTAGGATCTTTCTCTCTTGCCAAGAGCAACAGGAACATTGTTTATTTATTTATATTTGTTGACCGGGAGTGTCCGACTGGACATAGGTCCATTTTCAGCAGAGGCCCGGGGAGAAAAGCTCCACAGTTTAAATAAACAGACAGTAGTTACATTGGATTACATAGCGATTGACAATTTACATAGCAATTACTTACAACATATTTACAGATGAAGAACATAGTACATCAGTAGACAACTAGAATCTTTATCTGTGAAGTACATAACAGACATTAACAAATGTTTCAAGAATAAGTTCCTGCTGTATAATAAGTACTGGCTTATGAGCATCTAAGCTTGCTATAATCAAGGTAGTTAGTGGAGTTGAAAGAAAGGTAGTGGTTGGATGGGGAGGGTGATATTAGAGTGGGAGTTACAAGGGCATAGCCAGCATGTTTTTAGGTGCGCTTTTACTAAAGTTTTGAATTGGGTGCATGATGGTATGGAGGTAATTGTGGGTGGGAGGGAGTTCCATAATTTGGCTATGGTGCAAGAGAATAGTGCTTCACCAGCAGAGTTATTGGCTTTAGTGATCTGCAAGTGATTTTTGTTGCTGGATCTTAGTGGTCTGGTGGTGCGATAGGGTTGGAGTAGATTCTGGAGGGATGGGACATTTAGTGGATGATTTACTAGCTTGTGGGCAAGTGAGAGTTGATACCATTGAAGGAGGTGAGGAAGTTCGAGCCAGCCCAGTTCAGCAAGTGAGAGACAGTGGTGACTACGGTAGGATGCCCCTGTGGCGAATTTGGCAATTTTGTTGTAGCAGGTCTCTAGCTTGTTTAAATCGCATTGCCTTAGGTTAGTATATATTGGACAGGCATAAAGTAGGGTGGAGATAAGCTGGGAATTTGCTATTGAAATCTTTGCTGCTTTGGTGAGAAGTTGCTTATTTCTGTATAGCGCTCCTAGTTTGTTGTGGACTTTTCTTATGGTCAAGGATATGTGAATGTCAAATTTTAGTTTATTGTCTATTTCCACTCCTAGCAATTTGGTGTGTTCAGTTGGGTATATAGTGGTGTTGTCTTTTGCTGTGATGTTAAAGTGAGAGTTGTTTTGAGTATGTTTGGTGGGTTGGAAGATGAGTAGTTTAGTTTTGTTCTGCCTCTCTGTCCAAAGTTGCCTACTGGTTTGTCAGAATGTGTTTAGGACCATGTAAATGTCATTGTCCTCAGCCTCACCCAAATATTCCCACATCTCAAGCCTTTACTTCTTTTACTGCAGTACCTGTAAGTCAAATTCTGAAACTCCTGGTTAGCTCTGCATGGAAAAAAATCTTCATTCAACATGAATATTATTTACCACTGGTCCTATGTTTATGGCCATGAAAAGCGCCAACCACCTTTTGGCCACAACTCCTTGCTGGCACCTCAGTTATTGAGGTTTTCAGCAGAGTCCATTTGGAGTGAATATACGTGACATCTGCAGGCATGTAGTCAGAGCTGTTCTATGGGTTGGACGCAATCCCATTTTACAGAGAAGTACTGGAGAGATATTTCTAGGTCATCCTCACTACAGCTCATGCTTTCCAGCTCTGTTCAACTAGTACCCCAACCATCTAATTTAAATGACCACTAGAGATCAGTTGTCAGCTCAGCAGCTATCTTGACTTGAATGCCCAGAACATATGGCCTAAGGGCTTACAGCATGACCACAAAAATCAAATATCATTGTGGTCAGACATGGCGTTTGCTATGGATATTACATGACTAACACAAAACTCCAACTATGACTCTCTACTCAGCTTAATATGAAGCAAGGCATTCTTCTCAACCACACCATTCCAGGTTTCTCTATTATTTGAATCCATCTAAATCCAAAATCTTATGGCCACCAGGTATATGTCTCTTCAGTCACACCACTGCTATTAAATAGTTTAAAGTATAAAAATGCCCACACACACATATGAGTCCCTATACAAATTAGTAACTGTAGCTTGCTCTCAAGAGTATGCAGGAAAGATGTACTGTTGTCTTTGATGTGTGATTACTCAATCCAAATCCAAGAATGGGTTTTATGCTGAGCACCCCACTAAGTAAGCAGTCTTTGATCTAGCTACCCAGACTGCTTTTGCCTTATTCTACCTGGGTTTCAGTGCCTACCAGTGTTCACATGTCCATGGTAATGGTATTTTGAATAATCTATTTCAATCACACACGCACACACACACACACACACACACACACACACACACACACACACACACACACACACACACACACACACACATACACACACACACCCACACACACTTTAATTCCGAGTGGAGTCTGAAATATTCTCCAGCATTGCAGTCTTTTGTCCTGGTCAAAGATTGCTACCACCCAAGTTCCCAGACTGGGGAACTCCTAGTTACAATTTCCCTCTTGATAATAAGCCAACTAATTGTAAACACAAATGGTAGTGTATAGCAGAGCAGTCTAACCAGTTAGCGGTGGATGCCAACATTTTTCATTAAAATATAGGCTGTTTAATAATTCTTACATCATATAACAAAAGTTAATGGATTGATCATTGGAATATAGTAGGACTTTTCCAAGGTGCTATTCCAAAAGTGATATGCTTACTGTGAAATGCAAAAGAAGCAGAAAAAGCTGACAGTTGTCACCTAGATTGTATATCTGTTTTACTGGTTGCACATTGATTCATAGATATATACTAGGCTAACATCAACCAGGGTCTTTATAAGTCTAGCCATGCAATCTAACCCAACTGTGTCCTTATTTATCACGGCCATTTATTAGGAGGGGGTGTGTTAGTTAGAATGTTTCTAGAGGTTATGTAGGTGGGGATATATTAGTTTAGGCCTTATTGTCTGCCTCTCTCTATCAGAGACGTGGGGTCTAGACCCATGGTAAATTTCCAATTGTCCATTGCTTTTCCTGTATTTTAAACTGCTTGGCATTGCTGTAGGCTTACTGTGCCTTATGTTACCTTGCTGCTAGTTTACTTTGCCTTAAATCGCCTTACTAGTTCTAAGTAATGAGCTGCTTACATTTCTGGGATAACTAGCACTGCACTTAGTACACTTTTTACATTAACAGGACTGAGTTTATTAACCTAGAGGGAATAGGTGGTAGCCTGGTCTGTCCAAGTTGGGAAACACACAGGAAGGGCTCTGAGTGTAGCTGTTTATTGGTTAGAGGGCTTATTAGTTAGTATTCTGTGTTTTAGTGCCTGTATGAAATTTTCATGTTTGCATGAAGCTTCGCATTGTGCTGCAGCAGTTAACAGTGTCCTGTATAGTAGCAGACATCTAGAAAGCAAAATTTTGCTAAAGTGCTACCTCTGAAACTGTGCCCAGTAACTCAGTTATTGCAGCGAAACTACTTTGTGCATTGAGAAGAACAGAGCAACTACTTTTGGCATTGTGGAGCACTGACCCTTAAATTAAGTATTATACTCCATGGTCTAGTCCCTAGTCTCTAATGTGCCCGTAGTTGTCCTCTTTTAACCCCTCATGCATCACACCCTTGCAGCTCACCTAATAAAGGGCCTGATGTCATGGATATGCACCTTTCCAAGTTTTCCACACTCAGTCCGGTAGACATGGGTATCTTGAAACAATGTAGAAATTGTCTCATTTTTGCTAATGACCATTTAATCCTTAAATAAATGATACAGTATGCTAGAGCTGTATATAGACAATGTCACTGCAGGCAAAGCTCTCATGTACAAGCACACAGAATAAAATTCAGGTTGTCAAGCTACACCCACCACAAAATACTATGCACCTCACATATAGACCAACTTATGCTGAAGCACTTAAATGTGAATTTTCCAAACCCCAAAGACCTCCCAGACACTTTATCTGTTAAAATTATCCTCAGCAAACAAAAAAAAGAAAAAAAATCACTCAACAAAAGCAACACTTAACACTACACATACAGCCATCTCCAGTGGAGCCTAAACTAAGAAGCCCCTAAGGCAAGCCAATACACCGCCCAGGACACTTGTCATACATGCTTCCATTGTAAGATGCAATGATGCCCAACTCTCCAGGCTGGACAAAGAGGAAATAACAGTCAGTTGTTTTATCAGGAGCCAGGTTACACCAAATTACACACACCAAAGTCATTGCACCACAGGTACCAGTATGACTCAGTCATAGTCCAAGTAAGTGTAAATGACCTGAGACATATCTCCCTAGGCTATATGAAAAGTGACATTAGTGAGCTCTCAGACTATGTGTTACAGTTTGGGACGTGCCTAGCTTGAGCAGCTTTCTACCTTCACCAAGGATGATCCCACAATACAAACAAAAGAGGATTAACTTTAATAATTGCTTTGTTTATGCTGTCATTCTAAGTGGATGCAATATCTGTCAGCATGGGAGGGTATGGTTAACAACTACATTGTTTTGTCAAGGATGGTCTGCACCTATTCCATCTAGGTTTTCAAATATTGGCTAAAACATTGTCTTCCCTCATGCAGCCTTTTTTAGGCTATGTCAAATTGACAAAATCTTCAACACAGCAAAATTAACCCCTGGGAATCTGAAGGTGTTACTGCTCAATGACAAGAGTTTAAACAAGAAGCTCCACTCCCTCCAAGCTCTCCTCACCCTGAAGAATGCAGACATCTGTGCAGTTACAAAGCCGCAGTGAGTAACATAACGGTGCAAGTCTTCAGTGCCTTTCAGACATTTAGACCAGCAACTAAACAGACAAGGGCAAAAGGTGGAGGTGTCTCAAGCTACATCAGTAATAAGCATACATTTAGATTGGTTAAACAGGAGGCTGTGATAGAGTTTCTCCATATACAGATTACCATAGCCAAAGTCCATTACCATATTCTAGCAAGCTATGGGTTACCTTCTATGCCCCAATAAACCCATAGTTCATATTTAGACCTACTGATGACATTCGTCATCCAACCAAATGCCATACTTGTGGTGGACTTTAATTACCCCTCTATATACTGGGAATACTTCATTACCCCATATTTACAGACACAGACATTCTAGGGTTTTGTAAATACAAGCACCCTAGATCACATAGTGCATATGCCCACTAGAGGTACAAATATATTGGACCTGCTACTTACAAATATGACAGAGCCACGGTGGTACAGCGGTAGCGTTGTTGCCTCACAGCAAGAGGTTCTCCTGTTCAATTCTCACCTGGAGTGCCTTCTGTGTGGAGTCTGCATGTCCTCCCCATGGTCAAGTGGCCTCCGAAAGACATGTGTGAATGGGTGTGCCTTCGCTGAAGGTTGGGCATTGGGCTGGCAACACGGCACTATAAAAATCGACTGCCAATCATTAGCAGACCGGAGTTCCACTGTGGCGACCCCTAACCAGGAAAAGCCAAAAAGACAAACAACAACTTACAAATATGAGAGAACACTGCACCCTACCCAGTGTCACATCATCTCTGGTAAGGTCAGATCACAAACCAGTCTCCTTTAAAATAAAAAAATCAATTCTGCAACCCTAGTAAACCCTGTAACAGTTAGGAACTATCCCAAGGCAAACTACTTTTTATTAAGCGATAACCTATCAAAATTCCAAGCCCCGCCAAACCCAAATAACACAGCAGCCTTTTAGAATTTTTCACAGAAACTTTGTACAGCCATGTCAATGGTCGCACAGAGGATGCTCTACCTACCAGAAGTAAGCCCAAATCAAACTCTATAAACATACCACTCTGGTGGAATCCAAAATTAAACAAGTTATACAAGAAAAGAAAAAAATCACAGCTAAAATTAGAAGCAGTAACATTAAGAAAGATAAAAAAAACATTATATCAAACTAGACAACAAAGAAGACTAATTAAGTCCAAGAAAGCCAATTTTGAGGTAGAGATAGCTTCCCAGGCCAAACACAACCATAAGACCTTCTTTAGTTATGTCAGAAACCTCAAAGACAACTCACAACAGTGTGCTGAACTGGTTGTAAATGGACCTATATTCAAATCTACTGGTCGACACATTCAACTCCAACTTTACCCCCCCACTCACACCCAGCCACTTAATAGGAAACACAATAAAACATAACTCCTCCAGTCATAAATAGGGAGCAGGTCCTAACTGCATTCTATAAGGCCAATAACTCAACTTCAGTGGGCCCTGATATTATTCCAGGATACCTCCTGAAAAGCCTGAATTATGACCTATCAGGGCCACTGGAGTCACTATTCAACTATAGCCTCTGAGCAGGCTTTGTGCCATGCAATTGGAGGCCTGCAAATGTCATTCCTCTGCACAAGGGTGGACCATCAATAGATCCTAGGAACTACAGACCCATTAGTCTAACTAGTCTCATATGAAAAGCAATGGAAAGAATTATCATTGAAGTGATTAGCAATGACATAAGAAACTTTCAAGCTCTGGACCCCACAGAGTTTGGTTTCATCATGGCCATGCCTACTAAACCTAGTGGACTTCTTTGAGAAGATTATCAAAGCAGTGGACAAAGGTAAAATGGTGCAAACTGCCTAACTTGACTTGGCCAAGACATTTGATACAATACCCCACTTGGGCATTGTAAACAAAACTCAACAGAATTAGGCATAAATCTCTATGTAACATGCCGAATGACCATCTGGCTCACAGAAAGGATCAGTGAGACCACTTCCACAAAGATACCAGTGACTAGTGGAGTTCCTCAGTGCTCTGTGCTGGTTCTGCTCTTCTTTGACATCTAATTCTCAGAAGTCAAGGCCAACATCAATGGCCTCCTGCTGACCAAGTTTGCCGATGATTGCCAACTAAGAGCAGTCAGAATACAACATGTAAAGAAACAGCAAACTAAATAAGCAGTATTAGAAGAAGCAAGCCAGGATCCACCAACCAATATTTATTTGAGCGCTTTCGTTTTTTGAAATAAAAAACTTCATCAGAATAAGATAATTACAAATGAACAGTGACTGACCCAACTTATATAGCAATCTTGCTCATAAAAATGTTAATAGCAATCAGCTTAAAGGTGTAGTCTCTAAAAAAACTCTGTGAGTTTACATATACGTTTTTAACAGATCATGAATTTTTTATATATATTATACATTTCATGTATTCCAAGGTATGTATTTATTGTATTTGTGTTTTAGAGACTACACCTTTAAGCTGATTGCTAATTAACATTTTTATGAGCAAGATTGCTATATACGTTGGGTCAGTCACTGTTCATTTGTAATTGTCTTATTCTGATGAAGTTTTTTATTTCAAAAAACAAAAGGGCTCAAATATATTGGTTCGTGGATCCTGGCTTGCTTCTTCTAATACTGGTTATTTAGCAGTCAGAATACTCCCAAGATACTAACATCTTCCAGGATAGTTTAATGCAAACAAATAGCTGGCGTCAAAGCCGTGGCTTAAAACTCAAAGCCAAAAAATGCATAATAGTACACTTTGGGAAGTTGGCCACTCTGGGTAAGTACCTCATTGATAAAACACCCCTAAGAGTAGACCTAGTGGTCAGGGATTTGGGGATACATATAGACAATAATCTGGCCTTCGACCAATACGTGTCTCAGGTAGTAAGAAATTCATTCCAAAGACATGCATTTGGAGCATTTCTTCCTGGGTCTCTGCTGAAAAAAAGACTCTGTAATAGTTGGACTTTCCCAGTCAACAATTGTTAAATAAACAAATTATTTTATATCACTCAGCTTATAAGTAGGGGGATGGCATCTAGGCCCAGGGAGGTCATTCTACTACAGTATTCGGCCCTCATCAGAAATATCGTTAAGTATAACATACCCTTTGATTTGTACCTGGCCAGGCACATGCAACAACTGGAACATCTACAGACATTCCTCACAAAAAGAATACAGGGCATAAATACAATATCTTATACAGATCAGCACAAAGCCCTACCTCTATAATCTAAGTATATTAGGAATGTGTTATATAAGAACTGGCATATTTTGCACATGGATCAGGATATTGTGGAAGTAGTTGGTTTGCGTCCGAGAGTGGTGTATAAGAATAAGAACACACTGAAGCAACTTTTATGTTATCCCAATAAGAAAATTATCCAACAGCCTTTTTTGAAAGGCATGACAAGATGCAATAGTTGTAATTTTTGTCAGTTTATTAATGAGGAAGCATATTTTATACACCCGGACACTAAACGAACCTGGCAGTTTAAGGTGCAGGCTGATTGTAACAACAAAAATGTGATATATCTGGCTCAATGCACTACATGTGCAAAATTCTATGTAGGAAAAACAAGTAGAAGACTTTGTGAGCGTATAAGGGATCATGTTTACTGTACAAGGAAAGAATTATTGCATAGTGCTTTAGCTAAGCATACGGTAACTGAAGGTGCTACACACTCATTTTTGTTTCAAGTAGTACAAGTGATATACAGTAACATTAGGCTGGGGGATATTTATGCATGTACTGACACAATGGAAATGAAATGGATATTTAGACTGGGAGCACATTTAAGCTCCGGTCTTAATGATACTGTTTCTATTAAACCAGCACTAAAAGGACATAAGCGCTTAAGAAATGAGCTTAATATGTATACGTTTTAGTGGCATTTTATGCTTTGTATTTATTTTATTAAGTATCTCTTTAAATTTGTATGAATCACTAATGACATGTGAATTTTTATTGGTCTGTTTGAATTTGTGTGGATCTATTTACGTTGATTCTTTTAAGTTTTATATTGTCTGAAGAAGCACCGAAGGGTGTGAAAGTGCATACAACTGCACAATAAAACATTGCTGTTTTATTTGCTGGTGTCTCCGTGTTTCTGCACAGTTCTTCTTTTTGGTTCCTGTTTTTTGCTGTGTATACTGTGTAGTTTATAACTGAGTTTTCTCTTTTTGGACAATATTTGTGATCTTTTGATTGATTTGCTGGATACTCAGTGAACATGGCAGACAATACATTGGATGGTTTGGATGAAAATCACTCTATATAGAATAATGGCTCCAGTAATGAACGATTGCAGAACTGTTTAAATGTTCGCACAAATCCTCTTCTCTCTATGGAACTTAATGCAGGTCAGCAGAGTACCACCTAAGTGGATATTAATGTACAAGTGAAACTATTGATGAGAGACATTGAGAATAATTTGTTTCGTAGTAAACGGCTACAATGTCAGAGACAACATATGGAAGCTTGTTTAAAAATGAATATAGTACTTAGAAGACATAGAGTGTTAAACATGCCAGCATATGGAAATGCTTTTCCTGATTTATTGGCCAAATGGCAAAAGATAAATCTTGATACAAGCAGAGCATATATGCAGTTAATTATTGACTATTTTCTGCCCATTGAAAATGAACTGAACATTTCCAGTGAGTTGAAATATGAAGAACTATTGAGAGCCACATCTGTTGATACAGCCGATGTGTTTTTACATGGCATTATTGATAAAGTATTAATGTATGAGAACAAACTGTTGTTAACAAAAAAGAAGAAATTAGTTTGTGACTTGGACGACTTTAAAAATCAACGAGTATTTGCTTGCCCCAGGTATGAACAGTCTAGTGAGCCTATCACGAGCCATGGCAATGTGGAGTAGCTAACTGAGAACCATGTATCAACCAATCCTCAGTCGAATAGAGGCGTGACGACTGGTCGGATAGAACCTATCCGGACTCAGGTTCCTATGGTCATCGACAAACCAACAGAAGGAAGAAATATGAATGCAAGTTCCGTAGAAAGCGAACCAGTGGTGAGGAGGAAAGAACAATCAAATGTTTTTATTACAGGTGAACCAACTTTACCGCTTCCTTTTCGGGTAAGGAGCAAATCTGTGCACGACAGGGACAATATACGCACAGGTCAGAAGCAGAAAGATATTTCGCACCACAACAATGGACATACGTTGAAGAAGATGTGGGCGACTGTACAAAACGGTTAGTGTGGAACCTGTCGGATTGTTCTTTGACTGCCTCTGAGGTTTCTTTACTAACTAAAGGCTTGGGTTATGTGCCCTCCAATACAGCTAATGTTGATGAGACTCTATTGCAATTTAAACTTTTTGCGAGAAATATTGCTTTACGTATGACTTTTGGCAATATGAGTACTTTTCACAGGAATATTTTTACTAAACCTAGTAGTTTTATGCCTAATTTTTCATCTACTCTAGATGTGTTTGTGAAAGCTTGTGAAAATTATTTGTATAGTTATTTTAATTCACGCAAACAGGTTATGCATGATAACTTGAGTCACGGTGAACGCCTAACACTTAGAACTTTACAAAACAATCAGAATATTATTGTTAGACCTGCTGACAAAGGTGGACCAGTTGTAGTACCAAACAATGCTTACTATGTACAATCAGTGCTTAGGATGCTAGATAATTCTTTGACATATAAGTCTGTTGAACTATGTATTATTGAACAAATGCAACAAGATGTCTTTTTGGGTCTGTATGAGTGTCTTTGTATGAGACTTATTACACATGAGCTTTATGCCTATTTTAATGTGGAATTCCCTCTTATACCGAAGCTGTACGGCTTACCCAAGATTAATAAAAATCCTATGGTTCCCAGTTTTAGACTGATAGTATCTGACTCGGGATGGCTTACTGAGCCTTTATCTATCTATGTAGACAAACAATTGAAAACAGTCTTGGATAGATATTGTATAGTTCTGAAAGACACTCAGCAGTTTTTACATGATCTATACATGAAATTTGGTCAGTCTTTTTTTCCATCTAATATTTTGGTGTCTCTAGATGTTGAGGCTCTCTTTATTTGCATTCCAAACACTGAAGGTATTGGCATGATTAAGAAATATCTGACAAGGTATGGTGTTTTTGATGAGAAACATATAGATCTTATATATTATTTATTGGAAGTTATTTTAGATCATAACGTGTTCGTATTTGAAGGAGTATACTATTGGCAGCAGAAAGGTGTGGTGATGGGGACTAGTTGCGCCAATAGTTATACAAATCTGGTCATGGCAGAGTGGGAATATAACAATATTAGAGAATTTATAGGAACAGATCTCATCTTCTACAGACGTTTTGTAGATGATATCTTTTTTGTATGGGGAAGCTGTGAGGTTTCACTGTTGAATTTTATAAGACATCTGAATAGTATAAGTAGTTTTTTTCATTTTACACACAAGATATCTAATACCAACATAGAATTTTTAGATGTTATGGTTTCGGTAAACAGTGAAGGTCTTTTTACCACAGAATTGCATCATGAAGAATGTTATTGTCCTTCGTTCTTACATAGAACTAGCATGCATCCTCAACATGTCTTTTCTAGTGTAGTGCATGGACAGATGTTGAGAGTAGCTAGATTAACAGTTAATAATGATATTTTAAAGAAGAACTTAGAAATACTTAAGTCAGGGTTTGTAGGCAGGGGCTATGAACAGATGGCTGTGTCCAAAGCTATTAGTACCACTATGAAAAGAAGGGGTGGCAAAGCCAGACCTTATTTTTCTGAAACAAGTACATCTAATAGGACCAGTAGTAAGAATCCACAAGGGGTGCCTTTGATCTTGCCGTATAGTTCTGATGTTAAGTATATTAGGAATGTATTATATAAGAATTGGCATATTTTGCACATGGATCAGGATATTGTGGAAGTAGTTGGTTTTTGTCTGATAGTGGTGTATAAGAATAAGAACACACTGAAGCAACTTTTATGTTATCCCAACAAGAAAATTATCCAACAGCCTTTTTTGAAAGGCATGACAAGATGCAATAGTTGTAATTTTTGTCAGTTTATTATTGAGGAAGCATATTTTATACACTCGGACACTAAACGAACCTGGCAGTTTAAGGTGCAGGCTGATTGTAACACCAAAAATGTGATATATCTGGCTCAGCTCAATGCACTACATGTGCAAAATTATATGTAGGAAAAACAAGTAGAAGACTTCGTGAGTGTATAAGGGATCATGTTTACTGTACGAGGAAAGAATTATTGCATAGTGCTTTAGATAAGCATATGGTAACTGAAGGTGCTACACACTCATTTTTGTTTCAAGTAGTACAAGTGATATACAGTAACATTAGGCTGGGGGATATTTATGCATGTACTGACACAATGGAAATGAAATGGATATTTAGACTGGGAGCACATTTAGGCTCCGGTCTTAATGATACTGTTTCTATTAAACCAGCACTAAAAGGAAGTAAGCGCTTAAGAAATGAGCTTAATATGTATACTTTTTAGTGGCATTTTATGCTTTGTATTTATTTTATTAAGTATCTCTTTAAATTTGTATGAATCACTAATGACGTGAATTTTTACTGGTCTGTTTGAATTTGTGTGGATCTATTTAAGTTGATTCTTTTAAGTTTTATATTGTCTGAAGAAGCACTGAAGGGTGTGAAAGCGCTTACAACTACACAATAAAACATTGCTGTTTTATTTGCTGGTGTCTCCGTGTTTCTGCACAGTTCTTCTTTTTGGTTCCTGTTTTTTGCTGATTCAGATATTGTACAATATAATAAATGCAGAAGCTACGGATATTAGCATTCGGTCTACTTCAGTTTACTAGCACGGTTATTTGAGACAGTAAGATCTGATTCAGATATTGTACAATATAATAAATGCAGAAGCTACGGATATTAGTATTCGGTCTATTTCAGTTTACCAGCACTGTTTTTTGAGACAGTACGCTCTGATTCAGATATTGTTGACATCTACCTCCACTGTATGTTGCTACTACATATTATACAATGTCATCTCCGAAAAGATGAAAAACGTGCACGCTGATTGGCCAATCCAGCCAGCGTGCACATTGTAAATCCAAAGTAACCTAAGTTACAAGTCTGGCCACTAAGAAATCATGCAGCCCTGCCATTCTTTTTGGAGATGACATTTTATAATTAAGTACAATATCCAGTCACAACTGTCACCCATTGAAACTTTCCACTTTCTAAACGCAGGACTATCGTAAACTCATTCAAAATAAACTGCAAACCAAAATCAACACAAATACTGCAAAGTGAAATAGAGCAGTCATTTTTCCTGCAATTCAATTATAATCCACACTGGAAGCCACCATGAAAATGCACCATGTTAGACATCATGATGCTGGAGTCATGTAGGTAGGTCGCCACCAGGTTTTTTCCTGTCATAGTAAGTACACAGTACTGAAGAGTTGTAGACAACTTGAAGGATCACAGTTTTGGTTGTTTAATACATTCATAGTCTTCTATCCCCTGTTTTGAGATTTAGTTGCAGTCTTTGTCCCAGCGACGGCTACACACTTGGCTATGGTTCGCCACTTTCTGCCTCCTGAAGGTTTTCGTTTTGCACACTTGTGGGGAGGCGATTGCAGCAGATAATATTGATATAACATAGAAGCTGGAAAAGTTGCAGCTCTGTTTTTTTTCTGCAGGTTGCCTGGCACTGGCAGAAGCTAATCATTTTGTATATATTCAGGCCTTTGGGTTATTATCAAAGTAATTTATTGTGTATACATCTCTATAATGGAACTTGAAACTATGTACAAAGTAGCTCTAATCATCAGCACCCTAGTGGCTTCTTTAGCCATAGTTGTTGTAGTTCAACAAAGTTTTACACAGCCAGCAAGAAAAGTGAAAACATAACATCTAAATTATATTCTTTCCATCTATAGTCAGTGTGATGAATGGAGAGTACCACAGAAGAGCAGCAGTGCTTGCGAGAATTGACTTTACCACATGGCAACAAGAAATGTAACACTCAGTTTTTTGGAAACGTTAAAAGCAGATGTAAATCATACTTCTATACTGCAACTTTTTTATGAGGAACGTTCCTGATTATGACTCTTAAAAAAATCCACATTATAGGCTATTCGACACTGAAAAAGACTGTCACATATATACTGTTAATATATTAACAATATCCATGATAAATTATTTTGAAATATTAATTCATCAAAAAAAAGCTTTTTATAATTATGAAAAAAACAGTTATATAATGTCTCAAAAGATCAAGACAAAACAGAGGGGCTGTTCCTAACTATGTCAAAGTGTGGACTATTTTATCTTACAAAAAGTGGAAGAATATAAAGTAAAGCAAACAAAAACCTAAATAACAACAACACAAGCATAACACAACACAAAACTAACATCATTGTATAATAGCAATAATCCACAGCTGGATGTGGGTAATGCTGGATTTACCCACGGTTGGCTTTGTTTGGTCACTCGGGCTTCACGCTCGTGATCAAACTACATTACCCTTGCATACCCACACCCAACCGTGGGTTATTGCTATAATAAACCACCTTCATCAGATCATGTGTGCTGAGTTTTATTCTGAAAGGTACAAGAAGAATTGGCACATAAAGAAGAGACTGGCATCTGTTTAGCACAGGTCTGGGTAATTAAAGATAAAGACATTTATTCCAGTACTTCCAGTTATTTCCAGTATCTTACAGTTCTTTTACTTTATACACTGTTTCTACTACTGAAAAGTGATCTATGCCTGGCATTCAAGTCTTTATTGGACCACACTCTGCTGGACCTTTTTCTTATCCACAGAATGAACAACGTCAGAGCTATGAGATCTAAGGACCTAGACTTTGTTTATGACATGAATAGGACATGTTGAAGGACCGATATTTATTTGAAAGAATTTCCATTCTCTGGAATAGATGTATCATCCATGGGAAGAAATGCCCTTCTCTAACCATATTCAAGCATGACCTGGACTAGTGGATAGGAAAACGAAAATTCACCCAGGGTCTGGCACCTTTGCCTCTGAGGGACATAGCCAGCTGTTAAATTATGTCCAAGCTATAATGCATCCTTTAGAATAATCTCTAAGGCACAAAAATGTTGCATGGCTAGGCTTATAAAGACACTGGTGGTTGGTAGCCTAGTATACATCTATGAACCTATGAACCTAGGAATAAAGTGAAGATACCTATTGTAAATAAAATAACTGAAGACAGGAATTTTACTCCTATCAGACAGTTGAAAGTGTCAACCTTGGGAGGTGATAAATAAAACAAATTAGTTGTAGGCTCTCCCTTTTCATTCCCAGCCACAGTAAATCTTGACAAGAGTAACATTTCATTTCTTCTGCCTTGTGAATGTGTATTCATCTGGTTTGGAGTGTATTGTGCTACCGCACTACATGTACCAAGATATCCAGAGGAGATTAAAAGTTTGCAGGAATCCAAGGAAAATAAAAATCTTACAATTATGAAACCCGATAAGGGGGGGGGGTTGTTTTAATGGATCACATTGTTTATGAAGGAAAAATGTTGGATATACTTAATGATGAAGAAACTTATGCCAGAGTATCTTGGAATGAAGTCAACATTGCTTACAAGAAAATATTTACATGTTTAAATGATTTATTGCTAGAGGGGCTCATAGATATGGAGACATACAACTTTTTAAAGGTTGAAAAACCCAGAGTCCCCTCTATTTTTGGTATACCCAAGGTGCACAAAAACACCTCGGACTCACCACTCAGGCCCATTGTGTCAGTTGAAGGATCAGCAACTGCACCTTTAGCTAAATATATAGATTCAAAACTAAAAAACATAGTGTTGAACAATGCTAACATTTTAAAGGACTCCTGGGATTTTTTTTAAGATGCATCGATAACACCAACCCAAATAACACAAAGAGCTTCATTACATTGGATGTAGTAGACCTATTTACATGTATCCCACATGATGTAGGTCTTTTATGGTTTGAAGAATTTCAAGCTGAGAGTAAAGCTATTCCCTTCAATGTGTTTCGTACTTGTATAGTTTTGATGGATTTAGTCCTGAAGAACAATTTTATATTCTTTCCGGGTGAATACTATAAACAATTGATGGGAGTAGCGATGGGGGCACATTGTGCCCCCATATATGCGAACATTATTCTTTTATATTGGAAGAATAAATACATTTTTACTTCAAATTTTAAAAACTACTGGAATTTTTATGGGTGTTTTCTTGATATATGCCTTTTCTGGAATAACACAGAAAATAAATTTTTGGAATTTCTGGAATATATCACTAAAACAACCAATTTTTTTACAGTTTACACATCAAATAACACTGAACTGTATTATTTAGATGTTAATATACAGAGGTTTGGTAATGGTTTTAAATCTAGAATACATAGGAAACAGATGTTTTCTAATTTCTATTTACACTACACAAGCGCCCACCCCCCTTATCAGAAAAGAGGGGTAATAAAAGGTCAGTTGGTGAGGGCTAGTAGAATGACCTCTGATGATCAGGACTTTCAGAATGAGTGCAAATGTATTATGGAAATGTTTAAGGCTAGAGGCTATCCTTGTGATTTGTTATCCGAAGTTTTTACAGAAGTTATAGAGGCTAGGGCTTCCAGATTTGCTCCCATCTTGGGTAAAACTCTGCCTCCTTTGGATATGGCCACCCCCAATAATGTTGCTGAGGATGACCAGGGTAATTTTCAATCTACCCTTGTCATTACATATAGTGGAGAAGTTAATTTGGTGAAGAGGGTTATAAACAATGAGTGGATCAGGTTTGCTAAGTTATCAGATCTAAACTGTATATTTGATAAACCACTTAAATATGAATATATAAAAAAGGCCAAAACATCAAAAATATACTAGAAGGAGGTTCACATAACCAGAATTATGGTATTTGTTCTAGTAGCAAAAAAGGAACAGACAAGTGTGGTAACTGCCCTCAATGTTGTAAGATGTGGAGTAGTGATGTTTTGTTTTTAGAATGTAGAAATAAACATATAATGACCAAAGGGTTTGTGAATTGTAACACCACAGGTGTGGTTTACATTGCCTTGTGTGGGTTATGTGACTCCTTCTATGTGGGTAAGACAGAAAGAATGTTAAAACAAAGACTATATGAGCATGGGCATGAGATAAGAAAGAAAAATGACAACAATGCTCTGTTCAAACATTTACAAGCATGTGAAAATGCTGAGTTTAAATTCTTTGTAATAGAAGTTGTACCCACAGACCCCAGGGGAGAACTCTGGGAGACCCGGCTTGAATACAAGGAGTTATACTGGCAATTTGTGTTGGATGCCAGTAACCATCAAGGGTTAAACTACATGGTATCTCTAAAGCCAGTTTTAAAACTTAGATCTGCTAAATTGTAAACAACTGCAGTACAATGACTACGGTATTTTAAATCAACTTTAGAATAATACTTATACAAATATTTTACAGTTGTTGTTGTTGTTTTTCTTTCGGATTTTCCTGGTTAGGGGTCACCACAGTGGAACTCCGGTCTGCTAATGACTGGCAGTCGATTTTTACAGTGCAAAGGTACCAGACCAACGCCCAACCTTTAACGAAGGCACACCCATTCACGCATGTCTTTCGAGCGCCACTCGACTGCGGGGAGGACATATAGACTCCACACAAAAGGCGCTCCAGCCGAGAATCGAACGGGAGAACCTCTTGCTGTGAGGAGACAATGCTACCGCTCTACCACCGCAGAATGTTTCATTAATTTATTTATGTGATTATTCTTGCTTTCCCCACTAGATGGTGATATTTCATTCTATTGTTTCTTACATGTTTATATATATATATATATATATATATATATATATATATATATATATATATATATATATATATATATATATATATATATATATATATATATATATATATATATATATATATATATATATATATATGTTTTTTTTAATATTTATTGCTTTAAATTATGAGATTTTAAGTATTTTATGTGGACAATTTCTTATAACACACCCCATTGGATGCATTTTATATAAACAAAAGTTTAAGACTGCTTTAATATGTTTTATTTTAACTCATACACACTGTATTTTAAAACTCATACATACTGCATTTTCAGAGTTAATAGATGAATGTTTCTTATTGGTTAATT